>NC_045496.1:500000-577500 GCF_009650955.1 Corvus moneduloides | reverse complement strand
GGGAGAGCGAAGTGTTGAAATCAAAATGACCTCACCTGCATTATGGAAGGAATTGCAAAAAATCAGTCAAAATAAATGATTCTCTCATAGCCAAGAGGGTCTGCTTTCAAAACAATTAGCTCAAACATCTGCCTAAGCACCCATGCTGTTTTCATATAATTAAAACAAGTCTTCCTAATCCCACTGGACAGTCTTTAAAAACTGCTCATTTTCTGCATTATTTACAACAAGGAAGCAGCCAAATCCTCCCATTGGCCCTTGAAGGACGTTAAAAGGACCCCTCACCTGACATCCTGACCTCTTATTTCGTGATATTAAGTAGGTAAAGGAAGCCTGAAATCTTGCTGGCACGTTCGAAGCAAATCTCCACAGCCTCCATGGCCGTTGGAGAGCCTGTGCAGCTCCCGGGGGACCTTCCCTCTGTGCCGGGCTCCCCACGTTCCCCTGCAAACCGTGTTCCTGTCAGCCAGGGAAGCGAAGGGAAAGGACAATCCTGCTCCAAAAATGGCACCTTTTAAAACTAGGAAAGGATTTCTTCTACCATGCCTTTGTGAACACCCATTTTCTGAGATCTGTTTAAGCCACAATGGTCTGTTGTAATTATTTATCAAGGTACAAATCATTAATGCAAAATTTCTGCAGGCCCTGAAGCAAAAAAAGTTAATAAAATATAATGCCACTAAATTAAACATTTTAAACTTTCACAATAGAGTAACTACTAAGAAAAAATAAAAGAAAATCTATGTCAAACAGAACTTGATGAATAATTGTAATAAATAATGTATTTTTTAAGAATTTCTCATGAACATTTTTCAATGTCATTAATTATTTACAATTATTCGCCATATCATTTCTGAGAAGAGTTTTCGGACTCTGACTTGTTTGCTGACGGTTTGTTCAGGTAATTAATATTCAGACATTTCCAACCAGTGTTCGTGTCTCGCACTGAGCGCGGTGCAATCGGGCCGAGGGCAGGCTCAGCTGACCACTTCGCAGTCGGCGTTTTGGGTGGATCTGTCCCAGAGGGTCAGTGTGGGCAGTGGCGGGTGGGGAGCCGTGACTCCCTCATGGGAATGAACCTGTGGCTGTCTCAGGAGTCTCCCAGGTGGGGAGCGATAGCCCAGACAGGATGTGTTTGGCTGCTCCTGCAGGGTACCGGAGTCTCGGGAGGGGCCGACTCACACTGGAGCAGGGAACGTGGTACTGGGGTGCTGATGCCCACGCATGAGCTACACTCCACCACATGGACAGAGCACCCACTAGTGAGCCCAGTCCTTCCTGTGGGTGACAAGAAAGTGTTTGTCTTTTCAGACAGGATTTTCTGCTCCTGCAGGGAGTGTGGACTGGATTCCCAGCTGGTGGCAGCCACAGGAACACCAGCTGACTCCTGTGATCATCACATGGTTGTTGTCAAATGCCTCTGACACTCAGGGGAGGTGTTCCTTCGGCTCTCCTGAGGGCAGGACACAGCCCAGCGTCTGCACTGGCGCACCAGAGCTCTCGTGCACTCCCAGGTGGACAATGAGGGCTCCACGGACATGGCCTGGGCAATGCCCGGACATGGTTCTCCCATGTGAGAGTTTCACCACTGGGTGCAGAGGATATTTCTCAGGCTCTGCTCTCTCTGAGCAGCTCTTTGCTTCCACCACTTGTGCCCTTTGAGCTCTGCTTTGGCCTTTGGGACCCTGGATCACATTCACAACCCCACAGCTCTGCCCAGCCTTACAGACCCCAACACAGTTGTGAAGACAAAGCCAGAAGCGAGGTTTGAATCTGTTCCCACAAGATTTAATCAGCTGAATATGTGCCCACGCAGCCCAAGTGAGCTGCTCTCCATGAACTTAATGACCCTTGCTCTCCTCAAACACATCTGAGTGTGCCTTCATGTTTTACTTGGAACAGATGTTAATTGCTCTAACACTGTTGTTCTACTCAGATTTGGTGTCCCTCTCTCATTTGGATGCACCACCTCTGAGTTGGGAGGAGACTTTGAAGCTACCCTCTTTAATTGTAATTCAACTACTTGTGATATTTTGGTACCAATTAATATTGATTTTACAATTGGTTTACAGAGATGTTGTTTTATTACTAATATATTTAATGGGCAAATCAATAAGAACACTTGTTTGGCTCTCTCCCTAGAAGGTAATAAAATCAAATATCTCAAGAGTAAAATGCTATCTGATCCATAAATGGCAGCAGCAGATGCTTAATGTAATAGTTAAAGACTATGCAGCATTCTTGGCACCTTCCACACGTTTTCCACACACTGTACTAAAGTGACGCTCAATAACTTGCTAGTTACAAAAAGTTTAGTAAATTTGTTGGCACCACATCAGCCTAAATGAAGGCTTCAGTGTCAAGGAATGACGTTACATGGAAAAGTAGATATTCCCTACTGCTCCATGGGCAGCGCTCCTTTGGGTTTCCCAAATGGAGATTCCACAGCAGAAGACAAAAGCTCTTTATGTCCCTCCTGCTTCCAGAATCCCAGTGGATGGTAAACAATTTTGTGGGAAAAGCTCCTGAAAGGAGAGAGGCAGAGGGGTTGCTCCAGACTGACAGCTGTCCAACCCCTTTGAGGGATTTAAAGCTCTGCTGGTGCTTCTGGGAGCCATTTGCAGAGGAAGACTGAGGTAATTCCGATGTTTCATCACAGGTTTCCTCTGGTACTTTTCTTTACTCTGGTTTTCCTATTGAGCAGATTTGTTGGAAGCAAGGACAGAGTGGAGGTGAGTCTGCCCACCATCCCTGTTCCACTCTGCAGGGAACTCTCCTGTTCCACACTCAGCCCTGCTCCAAACCGAGCCTCTCCTGGGCTGGGCATGGCAGCACCTCCCACCAGTGTGGCAGTGCCCCGTGTGCAGTGCCAGCAGAGCAGCAGTTGGGAGCGGAGTTGGGGAGAACGGGTGATTCGTGCGCAACCTGTGGAGGGATGCTGCGTTCAGCCAGCTTCAGAGAGGCTGGGAGATGCAGGTCAAGGTGGGAAAAGGGCAGTGCTTTGCATGTTCTTTCTCTGGTTCCTGCAGAATCCCCAAGGTCCCGGGGTGTGGTGGTTCCTACGGCACCAATGGAAGCCATGGATAGGGGATTTGTGACACAAACTAACAGAAGTCTCACCACAGAGAGGGAATTTACCTTTGGCTCGTGAAGATGGTTTATGGGTGAGCAAACAATGAACTTGGCAACAGTACTTACTAAACTGAAAAATCTTTCACCTTTAATTAGCCAAAAATGAATGAGTGAGCATGGGGCTGAATCTGTTGTCTCCACACCTCTAGTTCTTCATCTTCTTCTGCTAGTCATGGTCTAACAAGCATATAGCAGAAGTTTTAATTTTCTTTTAGAATTACTAGAGAAATCTAAAATCTCTTGCATGAAAAGAAAGAAAAGCATACCTGAATCGTCCCCTCTGGCAGTTTGGCTGGTTTTCCAAGATCTCCTTGGAACTGCTTGTATTTGCATTTGCTCTTCAGGTTCCTGTTGCTGAAGCTGTTGTGGTGCTGTGGTCTTAGTCGCCCTCTGAAATGCAGCAGAAATTATGCCCTAATATTAACTGCACAAACCCCTCTTTTTGTTACTACAGCAGCAGCTATCAGATAAACACCAAGATCCTCAGAGATGCCTGGTTTTCGGTGTTCTACCCAGAGAAATCCTCAAGGGACAAGAGACTTTTCCCAAAGAGATTCAGGGCAAACCCTCAAAATGAAGTTGAATCCACCCAACAAAGTTCTCCGCAGAATGAAATGCTGAACAACGTTGACAGCTACTCAGCTGTTTAGATCAATTATTTTCAATCCGGTAAAAATGCTGCCCAACTGTTCCAAACAAAAACCAACTGGATTGATGCATTTTGGCTTTAAATCCCTATTGTGACTGGATTTGCCTTCTCCTGCAAAGGACTTCAGATTGGCAAAGCTGCCTCCTCCAGCAGAAAAGCGTTCCATGCCTTTTTCCAGTGCTGCAGGTTTATTGGACCTGCTGTGCTCCAGCTTTCCCTAGAAGCCAGTGAGGAGTCCCCAGAGCCCCTGGCTCACACAGTGGCTCTCCAGGGCCTTGTTGTCCGACGGATAACAGAGTCTGAAGACATAATTCCCTGCAATTGACCCCAGGACATGGTGACCCCACACTGCTGCCTCTCGCTCTCTGCTGAGAGCCCAAGGACCATTTTGTCCAGGAGCTGCTCAGGCTGCCAGGTGCTGGGGTGGGATTGGGAGCCCCCTCACACAGACAGACTCCCTGGGCAATGGCAGCTCACTGTGTGTCCCCTGAGTGTCACAGCCCCCTGCACAGGCACCATGCCAGCAGCTCCTGCCTGCGGAGCACAAGGGGCTGTGCATGTGCTCTGGCAGTGTCCCTGAATCTCGCTGCCGTCGCAGGCATGGGGGCCAGCAGCACCCAAAGCACATTTGGGCATTCCCCAAATTGTGATCAGAGTACTCAGCTTGTGCTCTATTGCCACAGTCCCACACGGAGAAGGCCTGTTGTTTCTGCCCTAAGAGTTACTACTGTTCTTAATAAAAGATGCAATTTAAGTGAATGGGAACATGTCCTCCCATGTACTCAGCACCAGCTGCCAACAGCCCAGCACTCTTGTTCTCCTTCCATCATCTCTTGTCCCAGACAGGTGGAATGGGATGACTGCCATTGTGGTGAAGTCGTAAAGTATAAAATGCTTCATTTGTTCACGAAATGGAAATTTGAATGGCCAGAGAAGGCCCCTGTGGTGCGTGCTGCTTCACAGCCAGCGCTGAGGTGGGCACTGTCCTGCTGCCTGCAGGGATGCCCCATCAGGGAGCTGCTCCAAGGTGTGAAGGGGCTCCAAGCAGGTTCCTGCCCCATGGGTTTGGAAGGGAAAGGAGAGGGCACGAGGATTCAGGTTTTAGGAGGCACTCGAAACATGGATTGAGGCAGGAGGGGGCCCTGATGACCCAAGCTGCGTGCTGAGCCCCCAGACCCTGCCAGGCTCAATGTGGAGCCACCAGCCCTGAGCCACGCTCCCCGGGCAGAGGTGGGTGAGCATGTCCTGGCTGGGGTGCAGAGCCCACAGTCCCATCTGGAATATGCAACGTGGACACAATAGAGCAAAGTGTAACCACTGTTTACAGAAAAAATTGTCAAGGATTTATTTATTGGAAGTGACTGAGGAATATGAATTCTACACTCCATTTAAAATGCTTTTTATTTCTCTCAGCCTTGGGGCTCTGAGTACATCTAATTTCACCCATAGCTATAATTCTCCACCAAACAGTTCCTGCTTCTCCTCTGGGTTCCTGAGGAGTCATTTTGGTTTATGTCCTCTCCCGGTGCAGCTCATGCTGTGGCTGGAGACAGTTACACGCCGGTGAACTTTCCCAACACCCCCCTCCCCCGCTGGGGGCACACACACATGCAGTGCGACCGAGTGGCGTGCACTGGGAACAGCTTGACACCTCACTATATATTTATTTAAAAAAATAAAACTCCAAATGTCTTTATCATGTAGGGGTTTCTCCTGAGGAGCCTTGTATTTCACCGCAGACACTTTGATTGTCCCTACCTTGCAGCTAACAAACTATTAGTTTTGTTAGTATATTTATTCCACTAAAATTGGAGCCTGTGATTACAAATCCAATGCTGTGATTGAGTCAGGATTTGAAAATAAATCTGTCCGGGGCTCATCTGGCATTTTGGTGCTGGGAGAGGCAGCATCAGGCACCGCTCCTGCAGCCCAGCTGTGGGCTGGACTGTCCGGCTGCAGGAGCACTGGGTCTGCACAGCCACGGCCATGGCCATGGCCATGGGCATGGCCACGGGCACGGGCACGGGCACGGGCACGGCTGGCTCTGCTCCTTCACTGGTCGGGGGATTTGGTTCTGGGGATGGGGCCTTTCCCCAGGTGAGCCAGCAGCATCTGCACAGTCTGGCTCTTCAAATGGCGACTGTGTGGGGGCACAGGTTGCTAAGCTGCCACAGTTTGCTTGATGTCCCAACCCTTCCAGGGCTCATTGCTCCACAAGGCTTGTGGCACTTAAGAAGTATCTTGGTGACATGACAGCTTTTCTGCCAGGGCAGATGTCCCTTCCCAGGAGGGTGCTGCGAGCCAACGTGGCTGCTGAGCTCCAGGACAGGGAGCAGGATGATCTCCTTCCCCATGGGCAGAAGGATGCAGGGCAAGGACCAGGTAAGCACATGGATGTGTGTCAGAGCAGGAATTAAACTCCCATTCTTTGCATTTTTTAGGAAAAGCTTGTTATTTCCCACTATTTCAGTTTCTTCTCCAAAAGCAAGGATGGCAGCTCATCCTGTGGAGTGGGATGGGAGCTCTGGGGGCAGGGCCTCTCTCTGCAAATGGGCACACACAGACCTGCCCAGGGACTCGGTCTCACCCGGGCCCCCCAGGATGGCCTTGCCCAGAGGGATGGTGATATCTGGGGTGCTCCTGACTGGGACCAGGCCAAGGAGAGGGGTAGGGAGTGAGATGGGAGGGGGACAAGGTGGTGCTCCTGCCATTCTGATGTCCCTCCAGATTATTTCCCAGAAAGCTTCTTGGCTGTGGAAATTTGCTTGCTTTGAAATAGATGAGCTGTTCTGTTTCTGCAGGTAGGCAGTGGCAGCATTTTCACTGCCTGGGTATCACTCCTTGCAAGCTCTCAGGAGAGGAATGAGCAGGACAGAAATCGCAGCACTCCCACAGGCAATGGCAGACTGCCCCTGTGCCACGTGTCTCAGGGGGACAATGACCTCGCCCCGAGGCGGGGCTGCCCAGACACCTCCCAAGTCCCTCTGGCCACCTGCGATGGCCCCGCTCACATGGAGCATCCTCCCAAGCAGCTGCAGCCAGGAGCTGCTGTTCCCTCCCCGGCTGCAGCAGCGCAGAGCTGGGGCGATGCAGAGGCTCTCCCTGCGCCCTCCTCGGCTGGTGCCCACCTGAACCCCGGCCACGGGGTGCCCGCCCTGCACCCCAAACCTGCCACCCCCGGCTGTGCCACCTGCGGCTCCGAGTCCCCAAACAGGAACACATGCACTACCGTATGTACATAAGGAAAAACCTGTCAGGGAAGATTAAAACCCCAGACAGTCTTTATTGTAAGATTGTTTTTTCAATTTATTTATCCCTTTTTTTCCCTTTTAGCAAGAGTAGTCAGGGTTTGATATGATTAGAATTGCAAATCTTGCATGTTAAAAGGGAAGCACTGAAGTAAAAGGATGCTGCCTGTGTAATGAGACACGTTTTAAATCCAGGCTAGGTAAATTTGGTGTTGAGCATAAAGGGTATGAAATAAACTCGCAGTGAGCTCAGCAAATGCCCCAAGGCGCGTCCCCATTAGTATTCCCATTTGTGAGCTCACTTCATAAGACTAATGGAGTTGCTACCTGGGGACATTAATTGTGCATGACACCATTGCCGAGCCTTTGTGCACTCTTACTAATATCACAGTGCCTCCTTGACAAAACGCCTGCAAAGATTACAAACATACCTAAAATAACTGCCACATTCACACTCATATTTGACAGGGATCTTCGAGTTCAGTTACAATAGAATTACCATCATTTCTTACACCTCTGGCTTTTTATTACATTAAACAATGGTTGATATTGCTTCCTTAAACCAGTGTCAGATTGTGTAAAATCTCTCTATCTCAGGCTTTTCTATTAAGCCTCCCATTTATCAGGGGAATGTATAGCTTCCATACTTGACTCTTACTACAAATATTATATATTATATACTTAAGCACGCGTGCACACGCACACATCAGCCTTCTTCTGTGTTAAAGGCGCAGCAAAATTTTTGAGTCCTCGCAATTAATACCGAAAGGCTCCGCTATCATGTGAGGTGGTCACAGGTCCTCCACCATTAATTATAACATCATCTCTGGGGGAAAGCCTTCCTGGGTCTGGGCTCCCTGTTTTGAATCCCAGTGTCCAGGATTAAGATGATGGATGAGAGGATTTGCTAAGTTCACAGCAACCAGGGCAAGATTCTCTTGAGGAGAGCAGATGAATTGGGATCTTCTGGAGCTCTGACACACCAGGCTTGGCCTTTTCAGGGCTCTGTGGGGCTCCCCACCACCGTGTGCCCTGGCCAGTCCCATGGAGCTCCCCATCAGCCCCAGTGGCTGTGTCCACTGCTCCCCCACAGCTGCACTGAGAGGCATCAGTGGGACACCAGGGCAGATCTCATCCTCAGAAGAGAGGTTAAAACATGTGAATTAATGTAAAACCTTTGAGGATTCAATGCTCAGATGCCTGGAGGAGGGATTCAGTCCTTCACAAACGGAATTCTTTTATATATTTATAACAAAAATTAAGAGTTTGCATTTTTTTCTGGTACTGGCACCATCTGTGCCCCAAAAGCCTTTGATTTTGCTCTTTCCCCTCTGCACTAGAGCCTTCTGTGAGGTTTCCTCTTGGAGAAGAGCTCTTGGGATTATAGCTGGGAGAGACTGGGGTTGGATTCAGCTGCAACTGTAGAGGATGACATTCAGGAATGGCTATTTCTATTTCTATTTCTATTGACAGGATTTATTGGAATTAATATTAATTATTGGTCTGCAGTGGTGCCTGTCAGCAGTCAATCGCACATTTCTTCACAAACATGTTCTACAACTTCCTGCAGCAAGAAAAGGCACGAGGTGATCACAGGCAAAGCTGCCTCCAGGGTTTGGGGACTCTTCTTTCCTCGGGCTGGTCCTGTCCCACATCTCCTAACCCCAAACAAACTCATGCTGATGTCCAGGCGAGAGGAGCCACGAGGGCACAGCAGGCAGCTGGGCTTTGCATCGGGCGTTTCAGAGGAGCCCTGGAGAAATGAGCTTGAGCTGAGAAACACACAGTGTACGCATACGGCTGATCCGCCCCGTGGAGCTGGCATGCAGTCTTTTCCTGCTGTCTCATTGACTTCTTGCCAAAAAAGGTTAAAATCCTGGAGTTTTCTCTGGAATTCTGAAGTTGGAACTTAAAAATACTTCAAACGCTTGGTTTAATAGACCTTCACATCAGCGTATTCCCAGTTCCACACAGCTCCCTAGTGACACGGGACCTTTTGTCAAGCACATATGAAATTAAGTGAAATAAAAATCATATTAAAAATTATTACCATCTAACAGCCATTAGTCTGCACATTGCTGTCACGTCTTGATGGATTTCTCACTTAGTTCAATGAATGTTCTAACGACAGTGATAAAATCACTCAGAAAAAAATATAATAAACTGTTAACCCTTCATGTGGCTGCTTGTTTTTCAAATCCCTTTAAGAACTGCTCAGCAGTGAGTTGTTCCCCAGGGTACTCGCCTGTAGATGAAAACCTGCCTCTGCCTGACTTGAGCACAATGAAGAGGGTGGAAATCCTGTCCCAACGCTCCCCGGTGAGGGACATGGCATGGCTGGGGACCGTCCTGGCAGCACAGGTAACTGCCTGGGCCACTGCTGGAGTGACACAGCCCTTTGTCCTTTCAGAGTGAGCCCAGGAATCCCTGGGCTCCAGTTCCCTTTAGGAACACTAAACAGTCTCTACGACAATGATTCTACGGTGCCCAGCACCTCATAGTGCAGGAAACAAATCGCTCTGTTCCCCGACAGACCCAAGGGTGCCAGAGGCTCAGCCCTTGGCTTAGGGAGCACCACAGGGCTCCTAAGGCATGTGTGAGAGAGGAGAGGTGGTGACTTGGGTCCCAAGGCACATGTGAAAACAGGGAGATGGTGACTTCGGGTGCTCGAGCTTGACGGAGCAGCTGTGGAAGTACAGCATGGCTCCCCGAGACTGGCATCTGCAGTGGGCTATTAACATAGAGCTACTTAACGGGCAATCAGCACGGCCTCGTTAATAAAATACATCCATTTGAATGCCATGAATTACTCTGTGTGCTGCTGGAGTTCTCTGGCTAATAGCAGCCTCGGCAGCCTGGCATCGCTGGGTTTGTTGTGTCCTGCAAATTTAATGCATGCTTACTGCTACGGAGAATAGCGGGTAAGATGTAAATGACAGACTGCAGGAGCAGACGTGGCAATATAATAAACTTGGTTGGCACTTCTCCTGAGTTGTATTTAGCCTACCACGTTCCATGGAAGCCTGGCAGTGGGCCAGCATGTGCAAGTGCTCGTGCATGGGACATGCCCAGCATGCGCACGAGTGGCAGCAGGACCCTCACGCTCTTGCAGGTGACGTTGGCTATTGTCACATCTCCTCTCCGCCAGTGCTGCCTGTCAGGATCCATTCGACACAGAACAGAGGCCAGTGTTTAACTCCCCCAGTGTTAAACCTTTGCTCTGGGAGCAGGAGGGTCCCGAGCCCTGAGGGCATTTCTGGCTGCTGGAGCCGGAGGGAAGTGAACACCTTTTTGTGACTGTTGTCACTCAGCAAATTGTTCTGCAAGACACCTGATTGTGGTATTAGAAAGACAGATTGATGTTCTCAGGAAGATCAATGAACTTGCCAGGCTTTGTGATGACACACAGCTCGCCTCCCTCTCGGTGTAGTGACAGCCCAGCATTCTACCGAGGGGACACCGAGGCCGGTACCTCCTGACACTCACACCCCTGGGACCAGCTTCCCCGGCACCGAGGCACTGCAGGACCTTGCTGATGGTGGGAGGAAGCTCGCAAAGACCAGCAAAAATTAGCAGTATTTGGAGGGAACCAGAGACAGAGACAGATGAGGTTTTGGGCAGACTGCATTAGGAAGAAAGCAAGCTCTGGGACAGGGGAGCCACCAGCCTGGTAACGGCTGTGAGCACGGCAAGGGGTGGCGAGCATGGAGCCCCTCCTGAAGCTATCGAGAGAGAAAATGCCTGGCACACTGGAGAAGAGGGATGGTGATTTCTTCTTGGTGCCTCAGGGGAGGTGGTGAAGAGGCCATGCAGAGGCTGGGCTGGCAGAGCCCACACAGCCGGCCCAGCCCCGCTGCGGCCCCGCAGCCCCTCGCCCTCCCCGCGGAGCCGCCGGGGCTGCGGTAGCGCAGAGACTGCGGCAGCACGGCCAGGCCAGAGCTGTGCGCTCGGGAGGAGCTCGGCAATGGGAGAGCCAGGTGCTAAATGGGAAATCTGATTGTTCATCCTTTGTTTTCCTCCTTCCATGCCGAGAGTGAATTAAGTCAGAGCCAATTCTGAGGAAAAGCAGATCTCTTCTACCATCCATCATGGACGAGAGCACGGCTGGGCAGATCTACAGGCCTCTGAAGGCCTGTATGGATATGTTGTCCCAAATCTCATCTCCATGGCTCATGGTGATTGATCTTGGCTATTCAGACCTGTGGAGCTCAATGATTTCTCTCTCCTAACCTCTACCTGGTTCCTGCTGTATTTTATATGGAGAAGATTCTTGTAGAAGTGTTACGTTTTGAAAATAAACATAATCAGGTCTGAAACAATGGGCCTGAATCCTTCTGCTGCTCTAGCTCCAGTGTGGATGTCAGAGTTGCCCATGGTTATCCTGTGCTCCCTGGCTGAGCTGCTGGGCTGAAAGGCCTCTGCTTCCTGCATCCTCCCATTTGTAGGACGCGAAGGAGCTGTCTTCCTGAGCTGGGGCATTCATTAGTTCATTAGCATTTTTATGCAAAGAATTACGGACATGGAGGCATGGAACAGACCTCACCTAATCTGTCTCTCTGCAGTGAGGCAAGATCACAGACTCCTTGCAGATGTTTCTCTACCCAGTGAATAAAACCCTCCAGTGGCCTTCCCCAGCCTGTATTTCCTCTAGAGTATAACCTGCTTATGGTTTGGGAGTTGCTGCCTTATCCCACCTAGGTTTTCCTTCTTCCAAGGTCAGCACAATATTTCTGTACTTTACATTATTCAAGAAAAAAGGACAACCATCCTTTTTTGTCTCAAACTTTTGTGTCCTCAAGAACTTTAATGGCCAGAGCTCCTCTGCTCCACACTAATTCCAGCCCCACCAGCTTCCATGATCATGCACTGCATTTTCTGAACCTGCTGAGTTTCTGTTGCCTCTGGATTCTTTTGCATTTCCTGTTTTCCTTAAAAGGGAAAGCTGAGCATGTCCCTGGAATGACCAAAGTTGAATTTTCTCTCAGGCTACAAATGTGGGATATGTTTTCCCTGCATCCTATCAGAGCATCACATTCCTGACAGATGCCGTGGTTATTGCAGACCCTGGGTCCTCCCCAGCTTCTGCTGACTCAAGCAGTAATCTCTACTCTGCATTTGTGTGTGTTTTTTTCTCTCCCACGTAGAACTGTTCTCTGCTTGTCTTTACTGAATTGCACCTCATTGATTTCAGACTGTGGCCAGTGACATGAGAATGAGTTTAAACTCTGAAATGCTCACAAATCTCTTTGCTTGGTCACCTGCAGGATGTGGCTCAGACGAAAGGCTGGAGGCCTGGGCAGCCACATGGGCTTCTCCTGAGGGCTCCTCAGGCTGATGCCAGGCAGGTGACACCTATTCCTTGAGCACGGGCCTGTGGATTGTAGACACTGCCCGCACAGTGGGTGCCTGCTGTGCTGTGGGAGTGGCAGGGGTGCAAGGGATGCTGCATCTCCTGCCATAGGAAGGAGTTCATGGGGACAGCCTGGGCAGGAAAAGCCAGAGGAAAGGGAAAGAACGGTTTCCAAGTGTATTGCCAGTGTAAATTATCTCAGCCTGTTACTGCTGCCTATAAAGAGGTCTGTGTAACTGCAAGTGCACCACTCCAGAGACAGCTGCAGGGAGCTTTATCACTGCAAACCAAAGAGGATGCCCTGCTTAGTGTAAGAGGTTCCAGAGGACAGGTTACAGCAACAAACAGGTTACAGGGCAATGAAAGCCAAAGGACACAGGAACAAGGCACTTTAAGGCCTTGCTCCCTGTGTGGGTCTGTGAAGAGCAGAATCTGGCATCATTAGCTGTGCCCAAATTCGGCTGAATGACCTGCAAGCAGTGCCTTCCCCTTCCTCTTCATGCCTGAACACATCTTATTTGTCAGTGGAAAAGTTTCCTCCTAATGAATTTGCCACAAAAAGGAGAAAAATGGCCATGGCCTCAACATCGAGAAAATGGCAAATCTGATGGTGGCAATTAAGCAGAAAATGAGACAGGGATCTGCAGGCGGCCCGGAGAGAAGGGGTTAAATTGCCATGGAAACAACCATGCATTATTTACATGGCCTAATGAATAAAACATTTAAGTAGTAGGCTAATAAATTTCAGAACACAAAGCAAAGTAAGCTATGATTTAAATATATGCCTCTGATGAATATAACTTGAGTTATAGAGCTGAAGCAGTGGGAGACCCAGCTCAGTTTTACACCCTCATCTCACTAACATGAAGGTATATCTTCTTTTTAATAAATGATTTTTCCAACGAGCACACAAATTGGCATGAAATTCTCTCCTGTCAGGCATCCTGAAGCCTTTTCTAATAGCTTTTCTTGTGAATTTCTGTTGAGGTAGGAATGCTTTTGTTTTGGTTTTTTCCCCTCCTGCACATTCTGCCAGATTTCCGAGCAGGATAACATTAGCAATCAATTTGTTAAACTGTTAGCAGAACATATGTCGGAAGGTTTCAAACAGACCCAGACTGAAAGATGTGTTGTTTATTGTGTATCAGATATACATGCGATCCATATGGCTCCAAGTGCAGGATCCCTTTGTTTTCCACCCACTGCAGATTTCCACCCGTGCTCTCCACGTGGAGCAGGAGTCGGGGTGGGGAAAGCCGATCAGTCAGGGAGACCATAACAGTCGGGGAGACCACGGCCCCTGACAGCAGCCTGTCCCAGGAGCACTGGTGCTTCCAGGGGCACAGGGGGTGGCTCAGGTGGGAAGGGTGTCTGGCAGCCTGGGAGGGCTCCCTGTGTGCTGCTGGGACATCGTGCTGAGCATCAGGAACGCAGCAACATGGCCTGTTCAGAGCAGGCCTGGGTTTCTCTGACGTGGGCTGTGCCAGCTGCTGAACAGCCCATCCACTCTGGGAGAGGAGTGGGTAACGTGCCACAGGCCAGGGACAGCAGGTCCCCAGACCACTCTTGGGAGCATCGCTCTCACATTTCCCTCTGCTTAAATGGTTGTGAGAAGCCAGGCTGGTGCACGTGCCAGGGAACAATGCACAAGCCCAACACTGACAGCTTTCCAACCTCTGGAGCCATTTCCACCTCTGCTTTCTGCTGAAGAACCATCCCTGATATGTGCGGCCACACACGGTGATGGCAGGGCTGGGCAGCTCCAGGCGGCCGCAGGGCAGAGGGCAGGAGCTGGGCAGTTCTGCATCAGCCAAGTGTTCCAATGAACTGCAGCAAATCAGGGGGCCCTGAGGCTCCTCTCCCAGTGAGGTGACGGGGTGGTTGTGCTCAGGGTGCTGAGGCTTGGCCGCCTGCCTGGCAGCCAGGTGGGACACTTCTATTTCCTGCACCATTTTCCTTCCATGGGCAGGCTGAAATCTGCTGCTGCTATTTTTAGAAGGATGGTATCTATCAATCCATGGAGCAGATTGCTGGCCACAAAGATAGATGAAACAACAGCTGGTGCTTCGGAGAGGGAGCAGGACAGTGGAAAAGCTGCTGCATGCTGAGCCCACATACTCAGCTGTCAGCGGCCAGTTTGAATGGGGGAGCTCAGCGAGCCCAGAGGCCCCGGGGTGTTGGCTCTTCTGGGGACCCCCGGTCACACCAGCTGCCATGGGAGCAGGCTGGGGTGTCCCCTCCCTCCCTCCCTCCCTTCCTCCCTTCCTTCCTCCCTCCCTTCCTCCCTTCCTTCCTCCCTTCCTCCCTCCCTCCCTTCCTCCCTCCCTCCCTCCCTCCCTTCCTCCCTCCCTCCCTCCCTTCCTTCTTCCCTCCCTCCCTCCCTCCCTCCCTCCCTCCCTCCCTTCCTCCCTCCCTCCCTCCCTCCCTCCCTCCCTTCCTTCCTCCCTTCCTTCCTTCCTTCCTTCCTTCCTTCCTTCCTTCCTTCCTTCCTTCCTTCCTTCCTTCCTTCCTTCCTTCCTTCCTTCCTTCCTTCCTTCCTTCCTTCCTTCCTTCCTTCCTTCCTTCCTTCCTTCCTTCCTTCCTTCCTTCCTTCCTTCCTTCCTTCCTTCCTTCCTTCCTTCCTTCCTTCCTTCCTTCCTTCCTTCCTTCCTTCCTTCCTTCCTTCCTTCCTTCCTTCCTTCCTTCCTTCCTTCCTTCCTTCCTTCCTTCCTTCCTTCCTTCCTTCCTTCCTTCCTTCCTTCCTTCCTTCCTTCCTTCCTTCCTTCCTTCCTTCCTTCCTTCCTTCCTTCCTCCCTCCCTCCCTCCCTCCCTTCCTCCCTCCCTTCCTCCCTCCCTTCCGAATTCCTTCCGAATTCCTTCCGAATTCCTTCCTTCCGAATTCCTTCCCACTTCTTTTCCCTCAAAAATAATATTTTAAGCTTAAATAACAATGTATTTATGGAAATTAAATTTTGAATGGTGTATGTCATTGCAAAAATGTCATTTTTAGTCCTAAAAATTGAAGCCTGAAGGGGGAGGTCTAAAGGACCAAGCAGTGTTGCTGACAAAGCTTCAGAGGCACAGGCTGCTCATTGGGTCAGGATGTGCCCAAAAGGAAGTTCACCTTTAACAACTAGTCAGCTAGTAAATAAAAGAGAGTTTAGCCTTTGTCTTGATCATCAGGACCATGACAGTTTTGGTTCAGAGAGAATGATTTTCTGGAGAAATCCTGGAGTTAAAAAAAAAAGAATGAAGGATCACATTGCTGACTGGTAGACAGGAGATGTGGTGGGGGAAGAAACCAGATGAATTGTGTTGTCTAAACAATTTGTTATGAATTATCCAGTCAACTGTAATGAAAACATATGGACAAAAATCACAAGAAACTCCTCCAATGTTTGAAAATGTGAGTGATGCTGATATTGACTGGGGGCCTGTTACACAGCTCTGTGTATTGGGGTTGCAAAAGAGGACACTGCAAAGAACTGGGGAAGCCCAATTTCCAAAAGGAAAATGGAAGAGTTTCAGCATTCCAGCAAAAGCAAAGCACTGCTCTCATTATATGGGGAGGTTTAGAAATGTTTTGTTTTGTTCTGACTTTGAGAAAAAAATGGGAGCCATCACAATTTCCCTCCAAAAGGAGGAATCCGAGCCCTGCCAACACGCAGCATCTCTTCAGTGGGCTTTGCCCTGACTGGTCAGGGATGGGTGGGGCCCTGCAGCCCCCCCGCTGCACCGAGGGCCCCAGTGCTGAGCCCCCTCCTCTCCCTGGTCCCTCCTCGGTGCTGAGACGCCTTTCTGCTGCCATGGAGGAGCGGGGACAGAGCAGCTATGCCAGCACTTCTCCCAGCCTGCTCTCCTGTCTCCCCATTAATACCACCACAAATGAAATGACAGCCATGCAGATGCGGACGGTGTGGGGAATGCTGCTGCCTGCATAATGGCCGTCACCGCCGCCTGCATCCCGTCACTCTCCTCCAGGTAATTAATTGCCCTGTAAAGTGCTGTGAGATACACTGTATGAAAAATGCTGTATAAAAGGGACTGATACAATAGAGCTGTTGGTACTTAAACCGGTAAAAGCCGAGATAGGATGACTGAGGCAAATACATTTTTAGTGAAATTACAAAGGTCCATCAATGGAAACTTGGGCAATTCATTGCCCTCACTGCTGCCATGCTGGGTTTAAGGTACACACATATACAGGACAGATCACAATCTCCATATGAAACAGTTATTTATAACTACTGACAGGAGGAATTATGTGAAATAAACATAATTTATAGATATTCCAGGAAAAGCCATCAAAATGAAAACTAATAAGGATTTCTTTCAGCTAAAAAGGTGTCAATTTGTTAGAAACCAATGGCCAATGTTAGTGCAGATGACAGAATTATCAATATATTTCCAAACAATGTACATGTTTTTACACAGTCCACTTCTCTGGGCTGGGGATGCAGTGGAGAACCCAAGGGCTGGATTCATTCAGCCACTTTTTTCTTCTTTAAATTTGCAACTCCCATTTTTTACAGCACCCACTAAAAGCAACCCGAAAGTCATGACCGACATGAACCGCCAGACAGGGGCTGGAACAAAGGCGGCAAGAGGGGCAGCACCAGGAAGCTGAGAGCTGTCAGACCCTCCTCAGCAGCAGGAACGTGGGAGCTCAGGGTGACTCATTCCCTTTTCTCCTCAGTGGCTCCCCAGAATGCTGCAGGCATGCAGTGACATCCTCTGCATTGCTGCTCAGAACATGCCTGCAAAGGCTCCCTAGAGCATTTCACTAGCTGCTTTTGCAGTTTGAGGGCTCCCACCTGTGTTTCATACTATTTTGTGTTGACACAAAATTGGAGAGACCAATTGCAAATTCAGAAGACAAATGAGCAAAGAGAGATTCCTGATCAGCACCATATTTCTATCTGTAACCCAGGAATGGCCAAGCTATGGAGAAGCAGAGGCACCCGTGGCGGAGGGAAGTTCCTGCTGGCAGTAATGGGCTGGCCGCACTCCGGGGCTCTTCTGGACATGCTCCCTCTGCGACTCTCGAAGCTGGAAGTTCAGCAGTGCTCCCTGGTCATGGTGCCCCCTGGGAGCAGCAGGGGAGATCCCCATGCCCACAGCAGTTGGGCCACCTGGGCAGAGGGGCTCTGGCTTCTGGTGCTGGGACTGCTGCTGGTGCAACCCACACCAGGCTCCCTTTCTGCAGCCTGGCAATGCTGGCTGAGTGGGAAGCAGCCAAGCCCAGCTGGGACAGCCTGGTCCAACAAGATGGACCCCAAGAGACTCATATTTTAGCCCTGATTTAGGATCTGTTCTCACACTGTTCGGTCTTTGTCACTTGATGCTGCTGCTCAAGGTATCCCGTTGGATCCTCACATGAGCAGCTTGCTTGGCTTATCTGATGCTGCTCTCAGTCGGTTCAAATCTTATTTATCAAATAGACAGCATTTTGTTTCGATGGGTGATTTTTCATCTTCCATTAGTGAAGTTGTTTCCAAGGTTCCCCAGGGCTCTATATTGGGCCCGTTGTTATTTTGTGTTTATATGCTGCCACTGGGTTATATTATTCATCAGCATGGAGTAGCTTTCCATTTCTATGCAGATGATTCTCAAATTTATTTGTCTGCTAACCCTCGTGCTGTCTCAGCTGTCTCTGCACTATCAGCCTGTCTCTCTGACATCACAAGATAGATGTGGCAAAACTTTTTGCTGTTAAATTCAGACAGAAGAGGTGAGGCCTGCCTCGATGCCAGCATTTTATTTCCTGGATGACATTTCCAATATGATCACTTCCAGGATCTCATCACCGTGTTGCCCCTCGTGCGCTCCTGCTTTACCTCGCTGCTCCCTGCGTGATTTGTTACCCTGGCTCAGCACTCACCTCTGTCTGCAGCAGGATTTGTGGCTGCTCTTGGCATTGCTGTTGTGATGCAGATCAAGGCAGTGGGCTGGGGACCAACGTCCCCACCTCTCACTTGCTGGCAGCCCCACAAAGACCTTTGTTTGTTCATGAGTGCTGGCAGAAGGGACATGCCATCCCATGGAGCCATGTGGGCACTCGGCACACTGATGTCAGCAAAGTGGAGTGGTTTACAAATGTTTCTCAGAATGTTTCTAAGTTTTTTGCTTATGATTCTGTGGGATTTAAAAAACATACCTGCAGATACAAGCCCCACATAGCACCATGCATGTTCTTCCTGCTTGGAGTGTTTCTTTGGTAAAAGACAACGGATGCTTCTGAAGTGCTGCTGAGGAGTGGGACCAGACCCCTCTGTGGTGACCCAGCGTCTCCTCTGGGGCCCTGTCTGGGTTTTTTCCTCTCCGTGGCAGCGTGGTGGTACTGCATGGCAGAGCTCTGCCAGCATCCAGGGCCCCTGAGCTCATCCTTCTCCGAGTGATCCTCCCAAGCAGCCCAGGCTGCCCTCCCCAGTGTGCTGCCCGCAACTTTAAAATCCTTCAAAAATAGTCAATTTGTTCCTATAAGGATGAACCAACTAGTACTCAAAGGGACATCAAATAAATCTACTTCATACATTATTTGTTAACTTCATCAAATAAAGTACAATTTTATGGCTTAAATGTCAATCTCCACAGCTCATTGAGTTCTTTAAAACAGCAGAGACTTGTCTGTTTACAGAAGCAAAAATTAGGCAGGCGGCTTTCAGCTGGTGCAGGGATCCTGTTGGCTCATGTACAAGGAAGAATCATAAAATACATTTGATGTGGAGAGTGTGCAATTTGACAAAGACAATTTGATTTGTCCATGACTTCTAAAATATTCATCCCACTTTGATGGACTATAGTTTTATAAATATGGATTACCATTAACTGGCACAGGAGGTCACTGCCTACAGAGTGTTCCATGAAGCTTGTTGGGAATGAAGGCCTCCAATAAAAAAAATCATTATCTCTGCCTAAAAACACTAATCAGTAACATTTGGTTCATTTGCAGCTCAGAGGTCAGTAACTCACTTTAACTGCTTCTGTGTTTGAAATGTTTGGGAGGAAAAAGAGTTCCCAGTTTTACTGCTCAGATGTAGAAAGGGCTGCTGGAGCTGGGGCAGTGCTGCCAAAGGGGAACTGCCGAGGCAGGTCAAGAGGACATGCTGCAAAATTTAACTGCTGCTTCTGCCAGGCAACTAAACTGCTTTTTTTTTCTTTAGACAAGGAAAAAATAAGAAGTTCATAATAAAAGAAATAAAAAATAAAGTTGAAATCCAGGGAAAACAATTATAAGATTTGATAAGGCTTTTGCTGGCTTCAGTTCCAAACCGAAGTCTGAGAGTACAAGGAGCACATTATGTGCTACTTCAGACCAATAACAAGCTTGTTCTTGGAGCAAAGTACTTTGTCTGTAGTATGTCCACATAGCCAAGCACCCATAGCAGAGGTGGTGAGTCTGCTGTGCAGCCCGGGACCTGAGCCAGCAAAAAGCTTTGAGTTTCTAACAGTAATTCAACAGTAATTCAACTTGTGAAGTAGATTCAGCTTCCAGCCCAAAAGTTTATTCAAGTTAAGAAAACACATCCTCAGATTAAAAAGAGTATTGCACCACTGTCAATTTTCAGACGTTGCCATCAGGAAAAAAAAATTACATTTCAGGCTGACGAGCGACTAATCAAGGCAAGTGAAACGGTGCTGCAATAAATTACTCCGCAGCGAAATAAACCACACAAACAGACCGATGATAATAAATGTAAATTATTTCTCTGAAGAAATTTTCTTGGTATATGAGTAATACGAACCATCAGGAAGGAGTCTTCCTTAACATTAATTACAGAAAATGACAAGTGAGCTGATGACTGCGAAGGCTCATTATCTGAGAACATATTCACAACTTTGCAATTTGCGCGAGATGTACTCGGGCTAAATTAATCTCCCTTCTTTGCATGAGCCTCTTCTAATTTTCATGTTATTAACAGGTTTGCAGTATCACTCAGTGCTTGTCACTCTAATCAGGTTTCGGCATGTTCGCAAAAGCGAAGTGTCATTTATAAGGATAAGCCCTCATAATGGCGCTCTCTTTCATGTGGAGAATTCTACAAGGTTGCTTTTAATAAGGTCCTTTAATCATCTCCCTTTGCTCAACTTTTGGCCCCTCTGTTTTTTCATGAAGAGTCATTAAAAGACTTTGAAGTTCATCAAGGATGAAAAATTCATGACATTGTGGCAGGAAAAAGGCCAAGGGATGGAGGGACATGCTGGGCAGGGGATGGGTACAGGTGGGGATGGGGATGGGCGTTCCCAGGCTCTGCTGGCTATCCCTCCGGTGGAGCTGGTGCTGAGCCTGCCCAGTCTCTCTCGGGTTCTGTCCTCTTCCAAAACTGCTGAGTTCAGAGCTGGAAGGGGGTGAGGGGTGGCCTTCACTGGCAGTCGCAGCTGCTCCTCCCTGCAGTTGCCAGCAGCTCAGGCAGCAGCATCCTCCCTCCATTCCTCGGCCAAGGCACGGCACAGGATCCCTGCCAGCGGTGCCACCGAGGTGGCTGATGGCTGTTGGTGACCGTCCCCTTCCGCCTGCCTCAGCCCTTGGTATCAGCTCGGCACTCGTGGCACTGTGGCTGTGACGCTTCGGCTCCACCGTGGTGGCAGCCCGGGGTGCCACTACAGGGACAGGGCAGGAGGGCTGGTCCCAGAGCAGATCGATTTCCCTGCCAGCAGCACCACTGGCAGCAGCCGAGGAGACACGTGGAGTTTTAGAGAAGAGTGTTAATCAGAGGTGACATTTCTCGAGGTCTGCGGTGTGGCTGGGCTGTTTGAGGTTAACCTTATTCTTCTTCTGTGATTTGATAACACTGGACTGGTGTTTATGCTGGAGCTTTTGAACACAATGGAAGGAGGGGGAGAACTTTATTAAATTTTTGAAATTCATTTAAGCGGGGCCAGCATAATGAATTGCCAGATCTGGTGTGCACATTGTCCCCGGAAGCAACAATAATTTAGGTGGACATAAACCAATATGTAGATTAAAAATGTTTAAGCCAAGTGTCGTAAAATATATAAAAACATAAGGCAGAATTAACATATCAAAGTTTAGCATTATAAGTAATGACGGGTCAGATATAAGGTTATGTCTGTAAAATTGCATTTCAATATAATAAATCCATTCAAACTCTGTCCAGAGACACAAATTGAATCTATAGACAAAGCAAGTGCAATCCATTGAATGCTATGAAGTATTCAAGTGAAAACAATGCATTTAGGAAAGGAAATTGAGTGTATTTTAAATATACAGGTGCTTGGAACTTCCATATCGCTTTATGCTCCTGCAGATTTGTATACACTGCATACACAGCCTACTTTTGACAAAGTCCTCAAAATGATGAATTTCTGATGGAAGACTTGATATTGCAGCAGATCTGTTATGCACCGCTTATCCTGTAACACAGACCATTAATAACAATCACGCTCCCGCCGCACTGAGCTCTCTTGTTAAGGTTTCAAAGCTTCTGCAACTCTGCATGCCCCGGAAGGATGTGGCTGCGGCCGGGCGAGGGCTGGCCCAGCCCAGGACACCCCCGCTCTGTCCCTGGCAGCTGCTTGGCTCTGCGGGCAGCCAGGGGCTCCCAGCCCTGCACCCCAGGGACTCCATCCTCCGCCTCTGCCCCAGTCCTGCTGAGTGCCATTTTCCCCCCACGCCTTTCTGCAGCCAAACTTTCCCACGTGCCGAAGGCTCGGTGCCCCCATCCTGCCACCCGCGGTGCCAGGGCTGGGGCGAAAGTGCTGATGAGGGCAGCAATTGCTGGTGCTTTATCAATATTTGATAGGGCACAGCCCTTCCTGGGCAGCACTGACCTGCACTGGCACTAATGCCGTGCCGCGAGAGGTGAGTGTGGGCAGCAGGACAGAGATGGAACGTTCCTGCCCCAGCTCCTGCTCGCTCTGCGCCTGTGGGCAGGGGAAAGGCTGCCCACAGCCTCCACACCAGCCCTGCCTGGACACCTGCCCACGACTGGGGTAAACACAGGCGATGGGTTTGCCTGAATCCTGGTCCCTGTGGAAGTGTGGTGAGGGAGAGGCCTGCTGGTCTCTCTTCACGCTTGCGGGGATGCTGCCAGAGCCAAGAGGGGACCTATGGCTTTGTGTCCCAGGATGCCCGTGCTTGCAGGTGGCAGACAGGGAGCCCTCCACGTGGCTCAGGGGCTGGAGCAGCAGTGACTGGTACCCCCTGCCCGGGCATGGGCAGGCTCTGGCAGCAGGCCTTGGGAGCAGAGATAAAAGGTGCTTTTGGGAGCTGGTGTGATGGGGAACACAGGCTTTAATAGACATGTTCATCTTTCAGCAGTGTGTTTTGCATGTAATAATGTCAGCACACTTCTCACTCTGGCAGAAATTCCACAGATAATTGGAAAGAAGTAAAAATGAAAACATTAGAATTTGCCATGTCATATGTTAACTTTTTATTATTGTATGATGCCAATGGTCCACTGACAGATGCTGTGTTATTAACATTTGATTAAAAATCACTTCAGGTCTAAAGCAGCCTGTTCAGAAGAGAACATCTTGACAAGCCTGGTGGTTTGTGATTGACAATTAATAACATTCTGTGTGTCACAACACAGATAGTGTGACTTATTGGTGCTGGTGTAATGCAACACTTTTCATCAGAGCTCTTCAAATTGGTACATAGAAATAGGAGAGAAAGAGTCTAATTCAGCTGACTTTGATTACAAACACACCAGCCAGAGCAGAGCTCTCCATCCCAGAGCAAACCAACAGTGCTTGACAAGACAGACCCTCATCCCAGACCTCCACTGCATGGGAAAGGACTTCACATCCCATTTCACCACCAAACTTCTGTGCAGGAGCTCAGTATTCAGTATTCAGCTACATGGTTACAACAGTTACTTGCAGAAGAAAACTACAAATCTGCTTATTTCACCAAAAATTAGAAGGAAAACGTTCATTTACTTAGATATTAAAATAATTTGTTACTGGAAAGATGAATGGTCAGTCCTTCAAACTTTGGTCAGGAACTCTTAATTGCACATTACTGCCAGTGAGGTCTGAAGTCCATGTGTTAATAGGAAAATTCATTAAAAACATGCAAATTATGTTCTTTGGATGAGAGTTGGAGTGTACCATTTCAATTGTCTTTGCTCTAGCAAAGGGGAAGTTCTGGCAAACTTTCCTCATGCTCTTCCTGCTTTGAAATAAAGGCTTCAGGAGCCCTGGGCACATTTCTACCCAGAAAAAATGCTAAAAATGCTGCTGTGGATTCACATACTGCACCATGGCCACCAGAAATCTGGGCAGCCCTACATGTGAGCAGGCTGAACCTCTGCAAATCCAGCCAACCCCAGCCAAATGGGTCCTTGCCATCTTCAATTTAGGATTTATTGGAAACCCTTTTCCTGGCTCTCCTGGTCGCGAAGTGCCGCGGTGTCTGCCCGCTCCTGCCGACCCTCCCGCCGCAGGCTCCGCTCCTGCCCGGTCCCGCACGTGGCTGCCACCCGCATCGTGTCCCCTCGGCCACTGCTCGCCCCGCTCGAGGACCCCGCTGCCAGCGCGCAAACAGTTCCACGCTGCAGCAGTGCAAACACTTCCCAGCTCTAATGCAGTAAGCAGGGGAAATAATTACAGATTTCCAAGGTTCAACAGGGAATACTTCTGAGAAATGCGTCCTCCACTGGGAGTTTCATAACCATTTAATCTAATTTTTCTTGATGTTTTGATCTTCCTTTTAAACAAGGCATTTGTCATTAGCTTTCAAGGAGACAAGTTGCTAATACATTACACTCTTAAAAGGCCCACAGTTAGTGTCAATGTCTTCTGATGGCTGTTCACTAACAATACATGAAAGAATTGCCAGTGTCAGTTCCTTTCCACTTGGCTTCAACAGTGATGGCAGGACGGTCCTGTCCCAGCAGTGCTGGCAAGCACTAGGCTGGGGGGCACAGGGTCTGAACTCAGCCTTCTCCCCTCCACCTTCCTGTCCAGGGCACTTATTGTGGTGTTTTTGGTGATTTTGCCACTTTTTTACACTCAGATGATTCTGAGTTTCTCCTGATATTTCTAGGTGGACATAAAGCAAAGATACGCTAGGAAAAGGAAACACATGAACCTCACCACAGCCATTCCTGCCCCCAGCATGTTCTCTTGCTGCCAGTACAGGAGCACTTGGAAAACCCATGGCACATGCTGTGCCCTCCCACCAGAGAGCTGGAGAAAGCCCAGACTGCCTGGACCCGCCTGGAGTCTCTGCTCCTTCTGCTCTTCCAAGAGTGTGAACAAAGCAGGTGGAAAAAACTTTTTTTTAACTTCTTGGATGACATAACTTGTATATTAAATAATAATGAACCAATAAATTACAAAAATCTAAACAACCAGAAGAATATGTATATGGAGTTTGGAGTATTTATAAACGAATAAATCATTCATGATGTATAAACACTGTATAGCTAAATGCATCGTTTACTGAATTTCATCACCTTTCACAACATCCCCACCTCTAACTGGCTGGTTTTGGAGCAGCTGTGAATCTCTGCAGAGAGTTTGGTGATCAGTGGATTACAGAGGTTGGCAGGACTCAGACATGGAAGCATCACTAGCAGGAGGAGCGCATCCAAACAGGGCATTTTGGGTTTTAACGTCACTGTAAAACCCCGTGGGGCAGCACGTCCTGGTTTTCCAGGCAGTTGCTGAGAGGGTCAGGTCCAGGGAGCTGTAACTGGTGCCTGCAGAGCTGCAGGAGCAGTGCTCTGGGAACTCAGACAGCTCCCAACCTCCCTGCTTGTTCCTCTTCTCGCAGCTCAGGCTCCCTGTTAACACCCCAACACATTTCTGCGGAATCTGGGGAATGGGAAGCATCTCTGAACACCAGATTCTTATGGAAGTCATCAAGATGAGTTTAAAAGTCTGATTTTAGGCTTCTCTGCCAAAGTCCCTGAGCTGTGCTGCCCCCAAAGAGGCTGGGCAGAGGCTGCTGGCAGGCAGGTGCCCCCGCGGTGAGGCTGCCCTTCATCGTGTGCCACGCACTCCTGACACCGTGTCACTGCTCCTTGCCTGGATGACTTCTCTTCTAAACAAGGTAATGGTGAATAATGCATAGCAGGTACAAGTTTTTTGACAAAGAGTCATTCCATGGAAATGTTTTTTACTTGGGAGGCACCGCAAACTCTTCCAGCAGCTGCTGGAATTCCTAATGCTGGGGCTGGCGGTAGCAGAAAAAGCTACTTCGTTAACACACCTGGCTTCTCTTTCCATACCTCGTGTTGACTTCTCAGTGCAGAAGTGTGAGAGATTCTTGCCATCCCCTCCGGCTCCGCACACGGACAGTCCGTGCCGCTCCGGCTGCGCTCGGATGCGCCGTCCGGGAGCAGCGGGAGGGTTTGTTCTGCAGGGGAGCTGCATCGCTGCTGCTCTGCGCACAGCCACTCCTTGGACACCGACGGAAGCCTCCTTACCCTGGGGTCCCGTCTCCCGACGGCCCCGGTCCCGCCAGGCTCCCAGGTCGGGGCCCCGGGACGCCGAGCTGCGTTCGCCCAGCCCGGTGGCATTAATCCCGGAGGAGCCCGGTGGCCGGAGCGATGTGCTGGGCGCCTGCACCTGTCACACGGTAATTAATGGGTGGGGGATTGCTTTTGACAGGAATTCAATGGCCTGGAACAGACTTTGTGCCAGTCTTTTGTGCCTCAGGCAAAGTGCTTACTAAGTAATTTTATGGATACCAAGCTCAAACATTTCTCAATTAGCACTTTGCTTGCATTAGTTGGTGAGAAGGAGGGCTTTACTGCGGCCCTGCCCTCATGGCTGACGAGCTGCAGCCCCAGAAAAGTTGTCTTTCCCCAAAAACGGTGCTCCGGGGTATTAACCTGAGCAGCAGAAATTGCTGCAGATACTGCAGGGTGGCAAACAGCCCCGAAGCAGGGAGGAGCCCGAGGATGCCGTGGAGCCGTGCGCTCCTAAACCACCCGCAGAGGCCCCAGGGCAGCCGAGGGGGCAACAGGCAGCTTCCCACTTTGGGTCTGCAGATGTTTTCCATGAGCCCAGGTGGAATTACGCCCCATCCTGCCCGCAGCCAGACACTGTGCCCACCCCACTGCGGAGGTGGCATCGTATGGAGACAGTCCCCAGCCCCCAGGAGCAGAACTGTCCACCCTGCTGACCCTGCTGCAGGCCACCCCCACAGCGGGTGCTGCTGACCCCTGGGAATGACTGGCAAGCGCAGGGTGTGTTCAGCTGAGAGATATCTTACTGTAAACAGAATACTGTTTTATATGAAACCATTAAAAAGGTCCCTGAGGGCAGCCCTAAGTATATATTTTATTTTACTCTGAATCCCTGTTTTGACTTGACTTTACAACAAAAACGTGTTTTCCGTATTTAAGCAGATGCAGTAAAGGAAAGGTCGTGACTGGTGCTGACATGGAAATCTCATTTGGCTCATGGGTCCCCTTAGGGCCTTTATGCTCTGTGGTACTTCAAACATATTTCAAAGTACAACACTAAATGTCACTCTTTAATAGACAGAGGCATTCCAAGTGTTTCTTGAATTTCCTTGGAAAGTGCTTCCCCGAAGCCAAAGGCTCAGAACCAGTTTGGTTCACGCCCAGCACAGCAGGGACAGCTCCATCGCAGCCGAGGAGTGGCACCGATGGTGGCACTGGGAGGGCCTGGGGGGATGGATCCTGGCAGCTGCTCATTGCAATAGCCAAGAATCAGGAAGAACTGCAGAAAAGAAAAAAAGAAAATAACCCAAATCCCTTTTTGAATATATACATATACCTTTTTGAATTAATTTCCATTTTTCCCTTTCCTCATCCAATTCTTCACACTCACTCAGCAGCTCTTTTTGGATCTGAAAGTTATTTTGACTTTTTTTTAAGTGTTTCACATCTTATGCAATCTTCACAAGTCACTACAGCCCAATCTCCACTTCTGAAGATTCTTGAAAGCAGTTGGATCTTTTCCTGCTGCCAGGATCAGGCTGTAGCGAGGATGAGTAGCCAGCCAGATGGCCTGAAAATTTATTTAGCTAATTCCTTCAACAAATAAGGAATTTACCGATGAGTCAGAGGGATTGACATTGGTCAGGAAGACCTGAACTTACTGAATAATTTCTGCTTTAAAATGTAGCTAAAGCACTGAAAAAGTTTAATTTCCTTTTTAACGGTTAAATTGGACTTAGTTTGGAAATGGACATTTTCATTTGCAGTTTATTCTACGCAAGGGAGAGACAAACACTCTACAGATCCTCAGAGACCCAATGGCTCCTGCTTAGCCAGGCTGATCCCAAAGCAAGGGTCTGTTTCCCATTTTTCCTTATTTCCAGTTTGGGCAAGGAAAACCAGGAGAAACCCAGTGGCTCCAGCTTTGGCTCAAGTCAAGAGCCATCAGCTCCAGCACCTCTGCCAACAGTCTGAAGGGGGAAATCAGCAGCTTCTTGCTGGGGCTCTCCGCAGGGCCAGGATTTACAGTCAGTTTATGCCATGTGTACTGTATGCAAGCTTATTTTTCTCTTAGCTGCTATAAAAATTAAAGATTCAGCTATATACTGCACAAGGTACTTCCAATTTTACGTAGTAGCATTTCTCTCCTATGATCAGGGCATAAATACAGCTTTTTCATCACGTCTATAAATTACTCCATATCAACAGGGCAGCTGCAGGTCACCTCAGCGAGGTCAGATAAACCTGTGGAACTTCTGGCTGGGATGCTAACATTGAATTTCTCACACACTTTGGGACAACTTTGTGTCTGTTCTCACTATCAAATGCAGCTGTTGGAAAGGGCTCTTCTAACAGCAATTTCTTACTGCTGAATATTTACCAAAGGCTGCTCAGGGCAGTGGTGGAGTCACTGTCCCAGGAGTGATTTAAAAAACATGCAGATGTGGCACTTGGGGACATGGGTCAGTGGTGGCCTTGGCAGCGCTGGGTTAGTGGTTGGACTTGATCCTCTCAGAGGGCTTTTCCAACCTAAACAATTCTGTGATTCTATGCTTATCCTGTCTGTTCTCACAAATCTCATTTACTGTCATCATTGTGAAAAATAAAATTTTGTAGTGTAAATGGAAGCAAATATTTGATGTCACATGGAGCTTTCTTTGCATTAATTAGCAATTTACTGAATAAATATCGCTGTGCAAACCAACAATCAGTATCTTATAATTAAAAGCTTGTTCATGTTTATCTGCAATCTTTCCCCAAAGATAAAACCCTGTGAAAACCACAGGCTACAGATGTTTCCAAAATGGGAGAAGTGTCAGTGTAAAGAAACTCACTCAAATCAAAGTGCTGTCATCTGTGTGGAGCACCAGAGCCGGCCGGCTGAGCTGACGCTCGTGGTTTGCAGGCTGCTGTCTGCCCCGGGATGCAGCCGGGCGCTGCTGCGGGCACGGCGGGGCCTCCGCGGGTTCATCCCTCCCCTGCCCCGAGCAGGGCCAGCCTGCCGGGGAGGACTCGGCTCTGGGCTTGGTCCCTGTTGAAAGGGAAGGTTGCTCCAGCTCAGTGCTTGTGCAGTTAGAGACACACCTGCCCCGAAACCATTCCACGTCATTTCCAACACAGGAGCTCCGTCCCTGCACTGTTATCCACAGCACGCTGTTCCCCCACCACTTTCCTTCTTGGGTACTCACGTTCTACCAGTCAGTGTTCTGCAGAGTCAAATCACTAAATCCTCACATTCTGCAGAAGTCATACATCAATAAAAATAAACACTTGAGTCCAGACCCGTTTGTGTCTGACCCAGTGCCTGTTGCCAACATCCACAAAGATCTTTAGCCTCTAGATTTCCCATGGTCAAACAAAATAAGGTCTGAGTGGCATTAAATATCACTTTTGCATTACACACATTTTTCTCTCACATGGAGTGTCATAAGTGGATAAAGAACCTGATATTGTGGGTACCTAAAGCCCAACACAGCTTCTGCTGAGGGACCTTCAGGGATAAGGGGCCAGCGCGCTGTTAAAGATTAAAACCCAGCCGTCTGCTTTTATGCTTGAGAGTCCTTCGCGACTCCCCGGTGACATCACATTCATCTCACTGTATTTGAGAAATGCATTTAAATGTCAAAACTAAAGTACCCAAACAAGGGCTCCTTAGCACACTAACTGTTAACACATTGCTGAGCCAAATGCCTTCCCCAAGACATATGGGGCCGGCTCTATCCATAAAATATACCACAAGAAACACACAAAGTCCCAGAGGAAATAAATACTCTCCGCTTTAGTCTGACCTGGTTTTTCCTCCCAAAACACACTTGAAGACATGTTTCACTGCAGGAGAGGACATCAATTTCAAATACTTTCCTACAGCACTGCACCTCCTCATGGCTGAGGAGATGCTCCAGGCCACGGCCGTGGGGCTGCGTCCAGAGGGAGGGGCCATGGGGATGGGGCTCCTGCCAAGGCCTCTCACTGGGTATGCTTCACCTCAATTGAAATAAAACTGTTCAGACCAATGAGCTCAGTAATTTACTTCAGACAGACCTAATCAGTGCAAGGTAAAAGAGAGGCAACTTTGCAAAATGTAAATGAACCCGACGCCAGAGACACAAGTAATGGGAATTCAATGGCAGCTGGTGCCAGAGTAGCAGAACCATGAGCTGTCCCTGATTCCAGCTGCTTGGAATACAGAAAAGGTGGAAGACGAATAAGCTCCTTCCTCTTGCCCTGCAAAACTGTGCAGGGGCAGCAGGATGCTCAGCCTGGGAGTGAGAAGCAGCTCTGCCCTGCCCTGGGGGGCTCGGTGATGCTCCAAACACCCCAGAACACCGGGGTAACCAACCTGCTGGGATTTCCCTCCTCCCTGTACAAGTCCCAGTGCCTCTGAAAGTGCAGAAGGAAACTGGCCAAGGCCATCCGAGCCCCAGGCAGGAAAGAGAAACTGCCCACAGCCAGTGGCTATGAGAGAGCCAGGATCAGTGGGAAGGGCAGAGGCAGGAGGACCCCATGGGCCCAGACGATCAAGCTCGGCCCCATGTGCTGTGAGCCCCATTTTCCTGCTGGAGCAGAGCCAGCTCCTGGCCAGCCCCAGGGTTGGGGGGCTGCAGGGAGCAGCCGTGGGAAGGAACAAAATGCCCGTGTGCTCAGGGAAGCCCAGTTTTCCTTGGGCAATGTGGGAATGAAGCCAGGGCACGCAGTGCTCATATCACAGTGCTGGCACCACTGAGGGAGCAGCAGCTTTTTCAGAGAAGAGCAGTTAGGTCTTCATAATGGACTGCAACTTTCTAGAATAATTTAATTTTTTCCTACTGTTACGATGCCAGAATTTCAATCAGACAAAACTGTATAATGGATTTCTTTTGCTGGGCATGTTACATAAATTGCATATTCAAGTACTATAAAATATTTGTAACAGACAGGTACTTTTCTAAATTGGGTCTGACAGTAAGCGATAGTGACTGGAATATTTATGTGATGGCACCCTTGCAACGAGGCAAAATGCAGGGTGTGGGACTGGGAACACGGCAGCAGGGATCCCACACAGGGTTTCCAGCTTTTCTGCTCTGCTGCACCGAGCTCCCCAGCCAGCGGAGTCTGTGCTCGGTGCCATCGGGGGGCAGTGGCAGATCCATCATGCAGAGCACCCTCCAGCAGAGATTTGGACAGATTCTCCCTTCCTCCCTCGTCCCAAGTTCTTTGCTGCTGAGGAAGCACAGAAGGCTGGACCCTGCGAGGGAGAGGGACCAGGCTGCCCTGCCCAAGGGTGCAAGAGCGGGTCTGGAAGGATGCTCCTTGTCCAGGGCAGCTGCCCCCAGCTCTTGCCCAAGTGTTGCTCTGTTGCCAGAGCCTCCCCAAGACTGAGCACTCATTTTGGTAACTGAGCACTCATTTTGGTAACTGAGCACTCATTTTGGCAACATTTCCTTGACAATCGCAGTTGGCAGGACCATACTTTGCTATTTACAATTAAAATATTGTATTGATACAAATAGGCTTTGGCAGGCACTTCAAGAGGTTTTTAATTGAATGATTATTGTATTAAATAACTGTTTTTAATGGAGCATGAACTTGCTTAAATGATGACTGTAGAGCTACTGAAGGTCCAGCAAATTTCCCAGGTATTTCCAGCTTTTCACAAATAAATATGTCTGGCCAGCAAAATAATTTCCTGGCTGATCATGGAGGGTGGCAAGGTAGAAACTGCCAGTCCTGGGCTAAGCTCTGGAGCTGTGGCTGGCAGTTTCTCAGGCTGTGCCAGGCAGCCCACCACAGCAATGCCCACAGTACACGTGCTGCTCTTGGCTGGGCGGGAGGATGAAGGGGAAGGAAGGCTGGGCTTCGTTCACCCTGATCACAGGTCAGCTGCAGCACCAGCACCTCGAACCACGCACCCTGAACACACCCCGACCCCCTGCCTTGTGGGGGTTTGGCTCCTGCCAGGGCATTTCTACTAATTCCAGGCTCTCATTAGAAACCTCTGTGGCACAGACACTTCCGTCTGCCTCCCCTCAACAATAGCTCACGTCAGTTTGCATTACTCACGAATAGCAGAAGCAAACATGAAGATGAGCCCTCTGAAAAAGGCTTGCACAGCTCTTCAGCACGGGCAGGATTAATCGCAAATAATAATTACCATACCAAGAGATAATACTGCAGCCTCGCCTCTCAGCTCCTGGGCAAGTGGGACCAACCCAGACGGGAGGAAGCAGCAGTCATGGTGCATCCTAGCATGAACTCCCCCCACCCCATTTATTAAATCATCACTCACAATAGTTCTGGATTTCATGATTTATCAGATCAGAAAAACAGCACCAAGCCAGCAAACTCCAGCCTTGAGCAGTGCTCAGCACCCCTTTAACCTTCTGCTCCTACTCACAGCACCATCTTTGCTGCCTCAAGGCAAAATGCTCCGTGACCCTGGGGTCGCCACGGAGATGGCCACCACCAGCCTTCTTTTTCGTGCCAGGGAGGCTTCCACCTGATGCAGCCACATGACAGCAATGGGCACTATTAGTTTATTGCCTCCATTAAGGCTCCGATAACTTAACGACAGATCAATAAAGCATTATTACCCTCCAGCCTTGAAAACTCAGTCACCCCAAACCCACCCAGCTCTGACAAGCTCACAGTTTCTCATCATGAGGAGCCAAGACAGCTTGTTTACAGAGTCTGGCTGCCCAAACACTCCTTCTGCAGGAAGGGGCTCCCCCCCACTTCTCCCAAAAAGAGATCAGGTATCCCAGAGGGCAGGGGCTGGTGGCAGGTAAAGGTGTTCCCGACATGCCCTCCATGGGGGATGAGTGCCAAGGACGCACTGGGGGCTTCCCTCTGCAAAACCCCGTGCCCACAGGACGCCCCTTCCATCGGGGCACCAGGGCTCCCCCACCACTGACGCGCAGCTGGGTCCTGACCGGGTCATGGCAGTGTCCCCCCAGATCACACACCCCACTTGGGCCACAGGAGCCCAACAGCCTCCCCGATCACTGAAACGTAAAAATCAATATTGCTACTTCAGCTCTGAAACACCTGTATGGCTCTCACTGTAAGAGAGGATTTGCAATTTGAAGTGCTGATGATTTACTTTGTTAAAAAATTAATTCAGCAATTTTCTATGAATTATATGCAGCTCAATAATAAAAAATATTTCTACATTTGGAAGCTTTCCATTACTGGTCCTGCTCCTCTGCACAATAAAATCACTTTTCAGAGACAGAACTATCTGAAAGTATTTTCTGAGAAGTGATATTGAATTGATACATTAGAGGAGAAAGTTGGGCTCCTTTTGTAAGAATCATACATTTCACAATAGTCTGAACAAAGGAAGTTGTCTCTGAATGCCGTAATTTAGTCCTGAAAAAGTGACAAACAAATAATTCCAACTAAACTAGAGAAAGAAAAGTGGTGACTTTTAATTATATAATCTTTTTTGATGAATTTGTTTCTGACAGTTTTATAGGCTGACAAGAGAAAGTGTTTTATATGCAAAAAAACATTATTCACTCTCAGCTGTTAAAGCATAAAAATTGTCAAATGATTTTAATACAGTTTTAAGTTTAATGTTTATTGTCAGAAAAAAAGTCCACAGCAATTACTGAGTCACATGGCCCTTAATTCTTTGTTTCTGACAGCAAAACCAATAAAATATGGTTTTGCCCAAAACTTTTACTGTACAGATTTATGAGGTTTAAAAGACAGCTGCTTTTCTTAGTTCTTTGCATTTAAGGAACTAAACTTCCAGGCATTTTCCAGTGTGAATGATCCTCCTAAACCTGAGCAGGTTCTTACAGAGGGGGTTACACCTGCCTGTGCCCACACCTGTACAGTCAAACACCTGCCCCTCCATCCATGCTGGCATTTGGGAAGTCCCTTGGAGAAAGCAAAGCTGCTGCAAGGAATTCCACTTATTCTCCCCAAACCTCTGTCCTTAATAGAATAAGGAAATTTAACTCTGTCCCCAGTCCATTGAAAATTAAAATATTTTTCAAGGAGATGGAGGAAAACATTAAAATTTAGCACCTCTCCTTTGCCAGGGGTGAGATGCTCTGGCATTGAACGGGCTTTGAGGTGCTCTCTGCAGCTTGCTGCCTCCAGACCCGGAATGCAGAGGAGAGGCAGAAATAGGTACAGTAATCTGTGGGACTTTAGCAGCAGCTCCATTTTTCTTCATTGTGAGCGTTGTCAGTCACATCGATGTGTCACACCCCTGGGGTGCAGCCAGAGGTGCTGGAGAGAGCAGACCCTGTGGCCAAGGTGCCACCAGGTGCTTTCCCACACCCCGCTGTCCCTGAGGCTCTGGCATCCTGCCTGCAGGAGAGCTGGTGCCCAAAAGGGCACTTCACGGCCTGAGAGGGCTGGGAAATGCTACATAACTGATGATTTTTAATATCAGAATAATGAAACCAAGCTGAGAAATATTAATCTTTTTAAAAATGTAAAGAACCAGGGCTCTGTTTCCATGGCAAACCACATCCTGCACATTACCTATCACCTGGGGATTACGGTGGCATGGTAAATAGAGGGGTAAATACAGGCGAGAGGCGCTGCTCTGCTCTCGGCAGATACAAGCCGTGCTGCCAGTATAAAAGCATAATGGCATTTGCTAGATCAGCCTCCTCAAAGCAGCCACGTTTCCATGCTTTTTCCTGCATTTTCCACGCAGGTTTCCCCTGCCCATTGGCTGTGCCTCCAGCCCCAAGGCACCCCAAATCCCCAGGTCAGCTCCAGACCCAGCATCCCTCAGCAGCAAGCACGCTGGTCCACCACAGGGACTGGTTTGTGTCAGCAGCACAGGCTGTTTATACCAGTTTTTCATGTCCTCATACTCTCCCTATCCAAGCAGAAAGCAAAAATCCTACCCAAACCCCTCCCAACTTCCAGGAGTTTGCAAACCCCTGCTATAAATAGACCTCTAATAGGAGGCTGTAATAGGATACAATTTATTTCCAGATCTGATGGGCTGACCTTCATCATCACTCGAGGCTCTACTTGTCATGAATTATGGGCAATTCACTCACTAGTGGAAATAAATTGTATTACCAGTGCTCAGTATCATGTCCTCCGCACACAGCACAGGGGGGTGCAGCTCCTCCCCGGCTGCTGGGACCAGCCTCCCCCAGAGCCCCTCTTCGGGGAGCCCCTGGCTCATGGGGCTGAGCAGGAGCCGCCACAGCTGGGGATCATTTTGGGAGCTGCTGTGCGAGGGTCCCGAGCAGGGGCTGCTGTCCATGTCACCAGGCAGGAACAAGCCCGAGCATCACTGCCCTGCACAGTCACCATCCACCCCATGTGCTGTTCCTGACTTTATCCATCTCCAGCATGGATCCGTTGTTCAGAGGGTAATGTAGGGCATGGTGGGGACTGGTGGAGCAAGCTGGGCCCTTCTCCTGCTGGCTCTGGTCCTCATGCTGATCAGAGGAGTATGACTGCCACCAGAGCAGCAGCAGCTGCAGGTTCCTACCCTGCTCACCCCACCTCTGGTAATGAGATCAGGAATCATGAGAAAAGGGGTCAGAGCATTAATCAAGTGCAGTTAAGATCAATATAAACAAAAGCAGTAAATACCAAATAGAGCCATATAAGTGCTATTGGCTGAGGCTCTGCTGCCACTGGGGAGCACAGCCCCTGTGCCAGCCCATCCCTCCCAGCCACCCCCTTGCACTCCAGCATCTGTTCATTCTGCCAGACCCTGGGTAGTGGAGGAAACAGATGTGCAGAGCTATTCAACGAGCACCAAATGCTGAACCAAAAACAGGTCTGTTTTCCTCACAGGGGTGTGGAGAGCCCTCATGAGCTGCCCAGTGCCCAGGACCATGCCTCAGGGCGAGGGGTACCCCTGAGGTGGGAGCTGCCCCCACCCTGTGCTGAGTTACAGCCCAGGCCTGTGTTGGTGAGGTGCTTGCCCACATGTGCACAATAATGGACTTCTTGAGCTGGGCACTGATGAGCTCCTGCATAGCTCACATCAGAGACGAACTCGTGGTTAGTGTCAAACAAGGAACACATCAGGCAGGAATTCATTATTTCGTAGCGGAAAATGTGTACCTAGGATTCTCCTTAAAACACATGATAAAGCAGCTCAGACTTGCTGAAAACACCAATCCCATTCTTCCCCACTCCCTTTTTCTCCAGCACATCCTCATCCCTGCCTACATCACAAAAATTCACTAAAGGCAGCAGTCTGTATCAGACTTTATCAAAAATTTGTCAAGGCCCAGTCCAACAAGTGGTCAAACACAAGATAACAAGATGATAACCCATGGCGTTAAAGAATAAGCCATCCATTAGCACACAGGCCCCTGTGGCCCTGACGGGGTGTGGAGACACAGCTCCCCACGGCAGCTCAGGCTCCTCTACGTGCACATTTCTGTTTGTCTGCTGGCAACTGGGACCCCGAGAAGGTCGGCACTCTGCAGCCACCCCAGCTTGCCAGGGAAAAGCCAAGTGCCAGAAGCATCTTCTGCTTCTCCAGACACAGACACAGAAAGTCTTTGTAGTCAGTGATTCGGAGCTCCATACCCAAGTCAGGAGGGATATCAGGGCTCCTCTGCCCCGCAAGCCGGACCAGCTTCTACTCAGACAATGATCTGCTCCAGCTACTAAAGCTGAGGCAGTAAATCAAGAATTAGCCTACACAAAGACTAAAAGGGAAAGGATTTATTAAAAGACAAGCAGCAGGAGATCATAAGCTTTGTTTTACAGTTTGGTCTCCACACACTGCAAGGAGGAGCAGGACCTTGGAGGGTTCAGAGACTGAACTCTGTCCTTATAGATATAAGAGAACAGTTTTTTCTTCCTTAAATTGAGGAAGTTTTATTTGTTTTGAAAGTTGTTCCAAACATGCAATCTACAGTCATCTTTTAGAGTAACATGCCTGTACAACCTAGTTCAAGCTCATACAAGAGCCAAATTCCAGGTAAGACCAACCTGCTGTTTCTTCAGGAGATTAATTGAGATTTTTCCACGCAGTACAGAGAGCAGCAACAAAAAAATGCCACAGTAAATACCACAGGGCAGCTGTAACACTGAGTCTCCTCCCAGCTCAGGCCCACCCTGGCAGTGATCCCTTGAGCCTGCAGCTCCCCTCTGGCCTCTGAGCAGCCAAGCCATGCCCTGAGAGCAGCGGGGGGAGCCCTTTGTGGGGATTCTGCTGGTTTCTCATCAAAGACAATGAGGGGTCTCTGAACCCTTTCCTGGGGTTCTGCAGGGTGCACCAGGCTCTGTGGCACACAGGTGATTTTCTAGGAAAAAGATATTGATATGGGGGCTGCAGAGCTAAGCAACAGACTCTGAGGATCTCCTGGGCACCCATGTTGCAGTCAGGGGGGACACAAAGGACACTGCAGGCAGATTAATTTCAGAATGTGCCATGTTCTCCTAGGAGCCGTGCTGGGTGATAGTGCCCCTGTTCCCACGCCAAACTGGCGAGACCCCCAGGTCTTTGTTGCAAAAATCTCCCTTTGTTTGGAATGATTTAAACAGAGTAAAAAGAACAGTTTGTTTTTAATAATGGATTATTATTGTTCATGAATCAAAAATGTATCACAATTATTTTTGCGTAAAGCTCCTTACCCAGTATGTGTTTTTCAAGCAGGAAGATACTACCAGGATATTTCTCCTATTTCTCCTGTTTTCCCAGCTGCAGATGCACAGTGAATCCTAATTAAAACCTTTAAGTCTTATTCCATTTACAAGAAGGAGTGTATCATTTTTCTTTTAGCTTTTTTTAATACAGGGTCTCAATGCCCATTACAAAAATTCCAATGCATCTTTGAAGTTAGCAGCTAATTATATTTCTCCAAGTTATATATCTGGAATTCTAGATGGGGAAAAGGCAATTACTTTTTCTCTCATTTAGCATAACAATCTCTGAAGCTTTACTGGCGCTCCAGTGAGTCATGCTATAGATCAGCGCCCGGGCTGGAGAGAGGAGGAATTTGGGGGGAAGGCAGGATGCTTGCTCAGCTCTTCCGGGCCCTTTCCCTTGTTAGTATGCTGTCCCCACCAGGACACTCGCTAATTGTTTGTCGAATGACCGCGGTGCTTTTTGCCTCGACAACTTTGCCGGGGAGGTCATTCAGCACATTCATTACGGGGCACCTGCTCGCGCTGCTGGAGCAAAGGGTCTGTCAGCATTTTCCAGGAGTTTATAACTTGGCTGCAAATGTTTGTGCGGAGCTGAAAATTGTTGCATGATTTCTCCCAGGCAGAAACCGGCTGGTTCTGCCCGTTTGTTCCCCTGTCACTTTTCCCAGGTGCTGTTGGCAGCGCTGCTGGCACTGTGAGCCCCTGCCCACCGGGCTGCGGGGACGCCGCGATGGGGATTGCTCTGGGCTCTGCAAGGAGAAACTCCCCCTCTGGCTCTGTCCAGACCGGCAGAGCAGGGAGGACGGGTCTGTGCAGCACGGGGACACAGGGCTCTGGGAGCCCCCAGGGGAGTGGCAGCGGCACGGGGCAGCCCGGGTGTAGGGACGGCTGGTGGACTGCTGGCCACGGGAGCCTCGGCCTTTGTTAGCTGAACTGCTATGAGCTTCATTTTAACACTCCTCTGCCACCTATTTTGAAAGATCTATTACGCTTGGAGCATCTTGCCTCTTTCTCAAAACTGAACTTCAAAACGCTTCCAGAAATGGGTCTGGAATTTGTGCATCAGCCCAGAGATGTGCGTTTGGCCAAGCTGTAGTACCCTCATTGTCCCTGCATGACAAGGAGTTTTGTAGATTTCCTGCTCATGGAGGCTGCACTTGTGATAATGTGAGGAAAACAAACCAAAACAAAACACCAAAACCAAAACAAACAAAAAGCCCTGAGGAAAAGAAATTCCCTTGCACATGCTGGAACAGGGAGAGAGACCAAAGCTGCTTCCCAGCTGGTTTCCAGCTCAGTGCCATATTTCTACCCCAGGACGGGAACACCACACTGATCCACATCAGCAGACAGCGCGCTCACTCTCCCTGCTGATTTATTCCTTCTGCTTCTGGATGTGTTTTGTTGCTGGGTAGTCCCAGACCACTGACTGTTTTTCCAGACTTGTCTGTGACACTGACACCAGAAGTGCTTTTGGAAGCAAAAGGATGGAAAAGGATTCAAATGAAAGGAGCCCAGAATTGGTGCAGTTAGCTCTGTAGGCATTGGGATGGCTTTGATTTCCTGCAAACTCTCACCATCTTTTCAAGCTGGAGAAATGCTGGTGGCCTCAGGACCAGGACACTGGTTTTCCCTACCGCAGGGCCCACAGCTCCCTGGCTCAGCCCGGTGGCTGCCCTGGAGGGACCTGTGGTGCCAAAGCCCCTCTTGGCTGTGGTGGGCGCAGGGTTCTCCCTGCCCTCGGACGCTCTGGGCTGTGACCGCTCCCAGAGCCCGGCTGTCCCGCCCTGGCCCGTGCCAGCCCAGCTGTGGCTGTGCGGTGACAGGGAAATGTCCCCCCCAGCACCTGAGCCAGGCAGAGCCAGCCCTGCTCTAGTCAACGAGAACAGGGCAGCCCCTTCCCCACGGGCATCCCCGGCCCCAGAAGGGGCACCCACTGGCCCCAGGGCCAGGCAGAGGCTGTGGCTGCCGGGGCCGTGACACTGAGACACTGCTGCTGGGGAACCTGTGCGAAATTAAATTCTCCACTTGGCTGGTCCGGGTGGCTTGGCTTTGCTCTGCTGACTTGTTCCTTCATTATTTTTTTGGCCGATAACTGACTGCAAGCTTGTCTTGTCTGTTTAATACCAGCACAGCAGCTCCAGGAGAGGCTCAAGCTTGTCAGTCTCGGCGAGCGCACACTGTATTGCTCTCCCCACTTCATTTACTTCATGGACAGGAGGGGAAAAGCCTCGAGGCGCTGCAGAGCTTGGCAGCGGGGATAGGGGGTTTCTCTGCAGGCTGGGTGCAGCCCCCCAGAGCAGCCCTGGGCAGGGCAGGCTGGGGCACAGGGAGACCTGCACATTTCCAGGGGAGATCGAAACTTGGATGGGGCCAGGCAAGCTAAGGACAGTAATTATTGAGATTAATCTCTCCCTCACACCTTGGAGCATGCTCAGGAAATCTCCAGGCACCCTTGCAGGCAGGTTTGCAATGGACTTGGCTGTTCTTGCTCTCGAGCACCTGGCGCAGCAGCACCTGTGGCTGTGGTGGGAGGTGGGTGCAGGGCTGGCATTTCCTCTCTGGACAGAAGAGATGTTATTTCTGAAGTACCTTCTCCCCGTGCCTGACTGTCCTGTGTGGACTAATGCACTTAGGGGAGCACAAGGGTCCCAAGCCACATGCCCAGGCAGATCCAGCCGTACCTGTCCTGGTGTTTTTGCAGCAGGGACAGAGGCGGGATCAGCCCGGTCCCCTGAGTGGGTCTTTGTCTGGAGGACAGGCCGCCTGCACTCAGCCGCAGAGCCCGGGCAGCCGGGTCCTTGGAGTAAGGCTTAGCAAACACAGTTGGTTTTTGTTTAATTAAGAGCAAGCAGAGAATTTAAAGACTGGGTTTTCTCCAACCTGTGGTAAATTAACCTCCTCCTTGCTCAGGAGGACAGGAACGCTCCAGATCAATGATCTTACTGATGCCTGGCTTCTCCTCCTTTGGAGGGAGAAAGGGACAGAGAGCATCAGCCCCTGCCGCTGCCTTTGGGGCAGCAAGTGGAGTGACTGTGGGTAATGATGATGAATGGCATGATTAAAGCTGGAACTCAGACCTACAGCTGGAATTTTAGACCCTATTCACAGAATAATCCAGCTCCTGCTGTGCAATTTGGGGGCACTTAGAGGGCAGCTGCAGGCAGTGGGTTGCTCCAGGCAAAGCCCCCGACAGACAGACACCCCTGACTCACGCTGTGTTCAAGGGACCAGAGGGCTCCTGTTCCCATGTCAGGTTTGGTGCAGAGCTACTCGCAGTGTGGCTGTGGCCATGCCAGGGGGTGCCAGCATCCTGTGACAGCCACCAGAGGATATGTGGGCACCCATGGGTGAGATGTGCCTGAATAGGGACCACTGGATTGTGGCTTTTGTCCCTCTGGGTCCTGGGCAGAAAATAAGTCACCGAATTTTTTAAGATTTTTGTGCATTTAATAAAAACTGGTGGATTTATAAATGTCTCAGAAATCACACAGACACAATATCTGCAGCTCTGCCTGGGCAATGCTGGGCCTTGCCTGCAGTTTTTGCTTTTCTAAACTCCTTCTTTAAATGTATTTTTATACAGCAGTGTTGACCTTTTCTGCCAGCCCCTGTGGAGTGAGGTTGTATCTTGTGTAAAAGTCATATCAAATGGGCCACAAAAAATCACTCTTGCCTGATTAAAATGAATAGTCTAGACAACGTGTGCATTTTCCTTCTGTGTCGTTAGCTTTGTGTGAGAGCTTGCAGCAATCAGGGCTTTTATGGGAGAAACACAGCTACAGGTACCGCGAGCTGCCTTAGCGGATACTAATTACAATCCCTGTAAGGATTGATTTGCGAAGAAAATTTCTATTGCCTCAAGGACAAACGTTTGTGCAAATCATATTATTGTGTATGAGAAATTGGTAACACTTTATGAAATGGTTCGTTTATAAATACTTTACTATTTATTAAATTAAATGGTCTTATAACAATCCTTTTGCTAAGTTAAAATATCTTAAGTGTTCTGGTTTTACATTATTTCTGTGCTATAAAGCTGGCTGTTAGGGCTTGGTTGGCGTCACCTGTTAAGACTATTGTTGCTGCAGTTTGTAACACACTGTGTCTGACACTGTGGTGCCCATACATAGTGCTGGTGTCAGAGCAGCAGCTCCCCTGAGCACCTCCTCTCCCCTACTTCATTCGGACCTGAAGTTCTGGAACAGCATAATTTTGAAGTTGCCTGTTTCCTTGAGCGTGGGGTTTGACTGTGGCAAATAACACAGACTTTGTCTGTGTTGCATGTTTGGCTCATGGCACAAGAAGTGGGTGCCCAGCCCTCTCCTGTGGCACCAGCAGATCCCTGATCCACCCAGTAGGAGATCCAGCTGTTGCATAGAGAAGGATCAGACTGTTCCTGTACTTCATACATCCCCGGATCTGGACCTTTCCAGAGAGGAGCTGGAAGACACCTGCAGGTGGGAAGCATTTTGTGTTGCCTCCAAACCATTAGGCCCATTCAGATATTGTTCTTGTGGACAAGCCAAGTGTATCCCACGGTGTGGGGGCTGCACCTTGCTCCTGGTTTAGATCTTCAAGACCCAGTGGGTCAAGAGCTGCTTTCTTATTTTCCTATGGGAGCACTCTTTGCAATCTCACGGTGACTGGTGCTGTATCCAGGCTGCCCACTGTCCACTTGACCACACTTCCAACATGGCAATTTTTCCAGTCCTGTTATGCATTTTACCTGGAGGAATTAGAAGAGGAAGAAGCGTTGCCTTGCATGGGAGGCGTGTGAGGCGGCAGTGCTCATCCTGGGTGGCACACACAGCCAGGAAGACGGACGGGAGCAGTGGTCACACCTGTCAGTCATCAGATACCTGTTGGTCCTGCACGTTACTGGTGCTGTGCCAGCGCTCCCAGGCTGACCAGGTTCATTCCTACTTTGAGAAGTTGCCCCTGCCTTCCAAAATTCTTGTCTGCTCTGGAAAACAAGCGGATAAGACATCTTTACTGAGCTAGAAATTTCTCTTGAATGTCCTCTCTCTAATTTATGTTCCCTCTCACTTCACTGCCTGCAGCAAAGCCCATTAATGGTGGCAGTTTGTGACACAACTGAAGGCTCCTCTAAGGGGCAGCTCTCCCGCGATTCCACCGTGCACTGACTTTGGAGGCGTTTGCTGGCGTGGTGAGGCTCAGCTTCCCCCTCTGTTTCCCAGGCTCCAGAGACTAATCCTTCCTTTGGCTGCCTCTGCTGCTGCTATGGCAATATTTTCTCCCCCATCGTGGTAATCACGCAATGGTCTCTGAGAACAGCAGGAGAAGCTGTGCCTGGTAGATGCATAAAAGGTAAGATGAACTACATGTCATAAAACTTTTAAAAGTTCCTTTTTTGTGTTTGTGCGGGGGTTATTTTATATGGCTTTTGATATGAAGCTAAAATTGCACATCAAAAAGGATAATGCATCTTTAAGCTGTTACAATGACTTCTAAATTTTTCATTTAATGTCAGTGAGGAAAAAACCCCTCAGTTGGCTGAGTTACGTTGGTGAGATGGCTGTTTCATTCCATAAAGTGTCTGCAGTGGATTTGAACAGTAGGAAATCCAAGGGTGATAAATAGCTATTTCTAAGTAAATTTCATGCAATTGCCCTTTGGTTAAAGTCTTTCCTCTCAGCACTTTCCTGTGCACATAGCCCAACTAATAATATTCAGGAGCAAGTGCTTTCCAGTGTGACAACTGATTGCACTTTGAAGCAGTAAATGGCTGATTTCATAATTGGTATAATTTTTCACAAGTACCTGAATGTCATATACAGAAAGAATAAGCAACCTGGACTTAATACGGGAGCTTTTTCAATTCTCCTAAAAATCAATAATGTATTAAACCCCTCTAACTGATTAAAATAATGTGAACCCTGAGTAGGTTTTGTGAGGAAGGCAGGTTTCTTCAAGGGTGGCAGATTTATGGCAAAAGGGTTAATACATGGGGAGAACAGGGATATGTTACAGATGGAGTCCGTTTTCCTAATTAAACTTTTATCAAGATTTTCCCGGTTTGAATTGTTTCACTTAGCATGATGGGAAGGAGCATTTCCTTTGGTGTTCAGGGCAGCTACTGCCATTTGTGCAACACCAGGATCTCTGACCTCACGGAAGGGGTGAGGATTGTGAGGAGAAGAAAAAGGAATCCATTCTGAAAACAGCACGCTGGCTCTGGAGGGTCCTGCTGCCCTGTGGCAGGAGAGGGTGCAGGGCGGATTTCGGGGGAGAGCTGCACTGGTATCAGTGCTGGCTGTGTCAGGACCCGAGCCTGGGGCACACGACAGGTCCAGCCTGGGGACAAGGCTGCTGTGGGGGCTGTCCTGGGGTGTGGGGGGCACCTCCATGCCCAGGGGCCTCTTTGCACGGAAAAGTTCAAGTAGCATCACAGAGAGGTGAATGTGACTGCAGAGTTACAGAAGACAGAGCCTCTCACCAGGAGGCAAACAGGAGGGGTTTTTTTCCCCACGATTTTATGATTTCTCAAAATCCTTTCATACTATTGTGGAAAGATGTCTGAGGATCTATTGAGAGAATATTTATAAAGCTAAAGCAAAGGTGCAGCCTGAAGGCAGGGAAATGCAGGTGGCCTGGGCACGGGTGGGGACAAGGGTGGGGAGGGGAGGGGAGCGGGCACCTGGCACCTGGGTGGGTGTCTGGGGTGCAGCAAGAGCCACCCTCCCTTGCTGGCAGCACCACGTGTGGCCGGTGCCGGGGGTCAGAGCAGTGGGATGTGCATGAATGCCTCGAGGGAAGATTAAGAAACAAGAGCACTCATGTTAAAGCCTGGGCAAGCTGCAGGAGCCCACGGAATCATGTCTGTCCCCAGCACGCTGGGCACCCGCCTGGCCTGGCACGGTGGCACCGAGGCCCCTCTGCCTGGGGAAGCCACGTCCCCAGTTGCTCCCACACGGGGCAGTGGGGGTGGGAGTGCATGTCACTGCCAGACCGGACTTGCATTTCCCCCAGGAAGAGTGCACTCCTTCCCAGGGGACCACAGGCAGGTGGATTGAGGAATCTATTTAAACTTCTCAAGATCATGATCAGACATCTTAAGCTCTGCATTATTCACGTTTGTCTGTTGTTTCTAACTCATTTCCTATTTTCCAGCTGAGGGACTCTGCCAGAAGCACTCTTTGCCAGAGATTAAAACAATTTAGGAAGCAGACACCCAATTCCTTTCTTTGGATAGTAGGCAGATTGGATATCTGTGAGAAGCAAGCAAATTTTATTATCAACAGATAGTTTGCTACTTAACTATCCTTAAGAACCCCCCAGTATTTGCAGGTGTTTGTTGGTTGTCCTGAGCCAAAAGGCACACGTGGCACATGCCCAGCCGTGGTGGCTGGCCCAGCCTGTGCCCAGCCTGTGCCCAGCCTGTGCCCAGTGCCCCCGAGGGACACTGGCACCCAGGAGGGCAGCGTGGGGAGCAGGTACTTAATGGCAGCAAAGGTGCTGGAAAACAAATGTGCCTGGTGCAGGAGGAAGAGCCCAACCCAACGAGCTCCTTGGGAGCTCTGGCTCCATGGACTGTGCTCTGCCCATCTCCAGTGTTTATACTGAGGCCAAGGGACACAGGGAATGACATTTATGTCATTCGCCGTGGCTGTCCTTGGTTTGTATCAAAATAGCTGTTTTAAATGTAATTATCACTAACTTGGGAAAATGCACCATTAGATATGTAAATTTATTGGCTAATGGATGCGCACGGCAGATCATAGTGGATGGGACTCGGATAACCAAATTGGAACAATTTCTCAGCTTGTTAAGCAGGTTCCCAGGGGTGGGTTTTGGTATCTGGAGGTCTCCCAGGTACCTTCCCTATAGCTCACCTGGGACCTGGCGCTTCCTCTCAGGGAAGGTGCACATCCTGCATTCCCAGTGTGTTTAGGGTGGTGCAGGAAGTTCTGCAGGAGTCCAGGAAGACAAAGGGGATGGCTCTTAAAATTGTACAAGGATCCAGAAAAAAATCATGGAGTCATTCATCAGGATTGCTGTAGTTCTTGACCACATAGTCAATGATTTATTTAATCTTAATATATTCCACAAAGAGTCCCCATATTTCCATAAATATGTCATATCTACCTAATACATAGTAATGAACCTGCTCCAAGGGTAAATAAATAAGATCTAAGCTCAGAAAGCCAATGTTCATCAAAGGCAGATATACAGATATTGAGTCCTTTAAAGTACCATTCTTCACAGCAATCACAACCAAGTTTGGCAATTCATAACGTGTCAAGTCAATTAGAAATCCCGGGGGGCTCGGCGCGAGCCCCAGCCGGGGGCCCGGCGCTGTGCACACGCGAGGGGCACACGCGAGGGGCACACGCGAGGGGCACACGCGAGGGGCACACACGAGGGGCACACGCGAGGGGCACACGCTGGCCAGGGCGTGGGCGCGAGACGTGTCAGACCCTGCAGGGAGCCCCGCCAGCACTGCCCCTCCACGGGCATCATGGGCTGTCAGTGATTCTAAGAGACTGATCCATACAAAGTCGTGGAATCACTGAGGCTGGAGAAACCCTCTAAGACCAAGTCCAACCCCTGTCCCCAAGTGCCACATCTGCACATCTTTTAAATCCCTCTGCGGAAGGTGACTTCACCACTGCCCTGGGCAGCCTCTGCCAACACCTGACCACTCTTTCCCTAAAGAAATTGTTCCAAATATCCAATCTAAACCTCCCCAGCACAATTTGAGGCTGTTTCCTCTTGTCCTGTCCCTTGTTCCCAGGGAGCAGAGCCCAATCCCTCACCTGTCAGGGAGTTGTGGAGAGCCAGAAGGCCCCCCTGAGCCTCCTTTTCTCCAGGCTGAGCGCCCCACAACTCCCTCAGCCACTCCTCAGCCCCAGACCCTTCCCCAGCTCCACTGCCTAGCTCTGGACACGCAGAGTGTTGTTTACAGCTGCTGCTCTCAGGTAGGGATTCCATGAGAGGGACTTTTAGATTTCACACACAGAAGAATTTGCTGAATTTTGTTTTGAGAATTGTCTATTATGAAAAAAAAATTGAAATAATTTTAAACAGAAAATTTGACTTGGACTGTTTTAATTTATCTTATTCCATTTTTCCATGAAGTTACATACAGCGGTACATAACATGATGTAATATGCTAATGTAAATATTTTCATACAAATACATTGAAAATGCCTAAAAATGTGGCTGCAAAGGGAAATAACTAATTTTTTATAGGTTGCACCTTCTTAATCTTATTTTCTACAGCAAAGTATTTCATGTTTTTTTATAATTAGTTTGATGAAGTCAATAATAATAGAATATTCTGATTATGTCAATATGACATGTAATATTATGCACTTCTCTACTATTATGCATATTATGACATGACTTGACATGATATGACAGGTCACATTATGCACTAGTACTGATGTCATAAAATAATGCAAAAGTAATGAAAACATATTTTGAAGTGAAAAATTTTAAAAGGAATTGATGACTTTTCCTAAGAGAAATTCCAAAGCAAATCTTTTTCCTTTCCATTTTCAAGTTTGTTGCACTGGGTTACTCCACTCTTCCCCCAAGTAAAACCTTCCATTCCCCAGCCTCAGCTTTGCTGCCTGCTTGTTGCTTTGTTCACCCACAGCAATTGGGCTTGGTGTTGGCTTTTAAAGCCTCCCAGGAGGAGTGTGTCAGGAGCACAGAAACCTGGAGCTCGGGGATGTGTCCTGGCACATGAGATGACGTGGGTGACAATGACACTGGCTGACACCAGACTGGCACGTGCTCCACTCGTGAGCTCTCGGGTGAAGTGCACAGCATGCCGATCCTGATTTGTATTCGTTTTTACAGGGATGCAATGATAATTCCCACCTCCCGGAAATACTAAACAGTTCAGAAAACATTTATAGCAGGTTGTTGGTGAGCTGGGTGCTTGTGAGCCTGAGCCTGCCCTGTGCCTGTGGCTGATGCGACTGCAAAGGTGCAGATACCCTATGCAAATCATTAAGAAAACGTGGAAATATTGGCAGGCAGGTGGGAGTTACAGTGGCCTGGAGACTGAAGCAGGAATCCAACATGGGCACTAGGGACTGCAGGCTGTGCTCGATATTCTCCCACAACGGCTGGGATTCGGATTCATTTTTAATGAAACACTTTTTGCTACAATCCTACAGCAGCCCCAAATGGTGGCAGACAAGAGGACGCCAGGTGGAAGATCTGCTCCCTTCTCGCCTGCTTCCCGAGTCCCTCTGTGAGGGAAACCCCCTCGACGGCCGTGGGGACCAGCGGGGACAGAGTGGCTGCGGGACAGCGGGCGGGGGCGAGGGCTGGCGGCCGCGGGGCAGCGGTGCCAGCGCGGGCAGGCGGCGTGAGGCGGATGAAGGGGGAGGATGAGTGTGAGCTGGGGCAGGGCAGCCCGGTCTCTCAACCTCTGCCCGTGTCCGTCCCACAGCCAGGCTGCTGCCCGGGGGGCAGGCACAGGCTGAGGGGGTGCTGGTGGCACTGCCTCAAAACCGGGCACCCCCGCCCCGGGTTTGGCTGCCGGGCTCCGGCGCAGCCATGCAGGACCTACTGGTGGGTGCCAGCCCTGTCTGGCCGCACTGGGGGCATTGGGGGAGGCAGTGTCCCCTCCCTATCACCACCTGCCTTGCCGCGGCCTCTGCCCGCGGTGCCCGGGATGGGCAATGCTGCGGACAACTGGCACCGGAGACCCCGGTGACACGAGCAAGGTCACCCAGGGACCGCAACAGTGTCATCCTCAAACGGAAATGTCATTTTTTATTATTCAGAGCTGACAGAGGGCTCAGAATGAAGGCAGCTGATGGCTGAGGGAGCTTCAGCTCGGGCAGCCCGGCCCCGGCTCCCAGCCCTCTCCCGCACGGGGTGGGCTCGGAGCCCCGCGGAGCCCCCATCCTCCTCCTCGATGGCTGCGGGGCTGCGGCCGCCGACGGGGGCTGCCGGTCCTGGGAGACCCCGAGCAGTGGCGGAGCGGGCGGCTGGGTGGGAGCCCCAGTTCCGAGGGGTCCGGGAGGGTGCGGCTGGGTGGGAGCCCGAGTGCCGGGAGCTGGGCGAGTGCTGCTCCTCGCCAGCCCCTCCACCTGCCCTGGGCTGCAGGGGAGCCTGCAGGAGGGAGAGGGCCTGGAGGGACCCCCCAGCCGGGGAACAAGGACCGGGGCTCGGCTCTCTTTCCCCCCCGGCCCCTCACCGTCGCTGCCCGGCCCCTCCACGCCCGCTCCGGCCACGGCAGCGCAGCCCCAGGGCGGAGGTCACTGGTGTTCCGTGAATGCAAATGAACGGGGTTCGATCCAAATTGCATTTCCTCTCCTAGCACGGCGTATGACGGCACATTAAAGCCTATAATATTCCGCTGCTGCTCTTTTGCATGATTTTTTAATTAAAAAACTATGGAGTAAACAAACATTCTGCTCTGGAGTAGCCCTGCAGAGACCCATCCAGAGGCACATTCACAGCCCTCCACTTTTTCAAGAAAGTTTATATCTTAACAAAAAAACCCCCAATAATAATATCACCCACCCTAACAGTTAGTATTGGGTAAAAGTTTGAAGTGAAAGGCAGCTGGCAACCTTCTCCAGCCCGTGAAATGATATTAACATTTTATTATTCTAAGGTGAGCTTTTTGAAACGGAATTTTAAATGTTACCCTGCTGTTCCAGAACACAAAAACCTTTAATTTTATGCAAATGAACAGCGAGGAGCTGAGCGCTTAATGTAAACGAACACTTTCTTTGTAGGAGAGGTTGGAAGGGAAAAAAAAATTCCCAGGGATTCTTTAATTGCTGTCTGAAATTATGTAAATCCCAGCGCTAGGCAGAACGCAATTATCCCGTGCCCCTCTCTGCCAGCATTGCTAATGTCTAACAAAATATCGGTGGGTGACATTTAGTCGAGGTAATGCAAATGAGAATTAATTTTTTTTCCAAGACAAAGGGCAGCTAAAAGATCACCTCGTTCCTGCGCGGAGGGGGCAGAGCGGGGGGCGAGGGCAGCGGGAACTGGGCCGTGTGGTGCTGGGGGCAGCAGGACCCAGCCCACAGCCCAGCAGCACTGCTTTCGCTTTTATTTCTTAGCGGGATGAAGCCTGGGGAGCGGGGAGGGGTGGTGGGGGAAGAGGGGGGGAAGGTTGGTTGTTTGTTTTTCTTTTTAATTCATGGTCATCCCAGCCCGAGGGCAGGGTGGGAACCATGATTGAAACCCACTAATGGCTCTGGCTGGTGGTGGGCAAAGGCGGCAGTGATTTATCACCTCCCCGTGCTGATAACTAGCAATAATTCTATTAAATATTCAGAGTGAGGCTTTGCAACACAATTATCAAACGGGGTTTGTTAGTGCAGAAATGCTCCTCGAGCACAGAAAGGGGCTGCGGGTGCAGGGAAGGGGATCCTCTGCAAAGGGCAAAACCTGCCCAACTGTGTCACCCCGGCCTGGGCGACAGCTTACCCAGCTCGGAGGCTGGGGGTGGCCCCAGTTTCTGCAGGAGAAATCAGGGAAGTCGTAAGGGGATTTTCCTCCTTTTCTCTTTTTATTTTTCTTTTGGTTCTTGTATCTCAGATCTCCCTTTGCTTCAAAGGCCGTAAGAGATTGTGACTCCACCAACCTTTTAAATGGAAAAGGGAACCCCGGTGGAAGCTGTCGTGAGGCAGGGCGGGGCTGTGTGAAGAGGGATGAAGGACACGGATGCTCAGAAGGCTCCAGATCAGGGTAAGAAGTGCTTGTGGAATTATCCTTTGAAATGTACGCTTTGCAGGAAGGCCCCAGGGATCATCAAACTGAGGAGCTGGGCTGAGTTGCACCATCTGCTCGGGATTTAGGACAGGCAGAGCTGTGAAAGTATGAATTAAAAGTACAGAGTAGCAGGAAATAGTTTCCCCTTGCCCCATCTTTTGGAAGCAAAGCTGGGTGGCTGGTGCCACCCTCATGCTGTGGCACTCCCTGTGCCAGGGCTGGGTCACTGGGGCCCAGCTGGGACCCTGAAACCCCGGACCTGTACCGTGGGCCTTGCTGCCCGACCCGAGCGTGGCTGCTCTGGCAAAGCTCAGGCACATCCCAGTTTTTGTATTCAGTTCTTGCTGCATCAGCTCCCCGTGGTCCTGCTACAGCAGCAGGCGAGGGGCCGATGCCCACATGAAGCCCTGCACCTAGGGGCTCTCCTGGTCACCACCTGCCTGCTACTTGCTCTGCAGTCCTGATTATGAGTTTAGGAGCTCCAGGAATGGATATATCATCTGTTTCTCATTGCATTCCCTTTCCTCTGAGTTGCTGAAGCCAGTGCACTGAGAAATGCATTCCCTGACACCACACCAGGAGCACCAGCCTGCCAGCCCCTCCTCAGACATGCCAGGCACCCAGAGGGGCTGCACACTGGGGCAGTCCTGCCATGCAGGTACATGCCAGGGGAGGAAGGTGAGGTGGTGCAGCTGCAGGCAGGAGCTGTCCGTCACCTGCAGGACCCTGCTGCCCTCCAGACAGAGGCTATCCTTGTCCTCTGGAAATTTATAATCTATAATCCAAGATTTAGACTCTTCAAAGCTTTATGCCTGTCTTTAACCTGTAGCATATGCATAGTCTCAATGGGATTTCTCATCTGCTAAGAGTTAAGCACGTACATAAATCTCTGCAGGCTGGGGCCCAAGGCATTCCCACGCACAGCATTCCTGTGCTCAGGGGTCATGGAACAGCCCGTGAACCCACTGCCTGAGCGTGTGTCAGCACGGGGGGCACGCCGAGCCCCTGGCACTTGTGCCAGCCTCCTGAGCATTTCCCAAGCAGTTTGGATGCTGTGGGGGTGTTGAACTTCTGACACCACCTTTGGCAAATCCACTCTCTGAGCCAGCACCTCCAGGAAGCGGGCAGGGGGATAACAGCCGGAGGTGAGCCAAGCGGGGAGCAGCCGTGTGCAGCTGCAGACAGCATTTGAGTCAGAGTGGGAGCAGAACAGAGCTCAGGACAGCGCTGGCGTGCCAGGTACTTGGCATGGAAAGGGAAGCATGCTGAAGGCTCGCGGTGCAGCAAGGCTCTCCCTTGCCTCCCTCCCCATGGACTGCTTGCTCACAGATGTGGCCAGGGCAGCGTGCGAGGACCCGGAGCAACGTGTGCAGCTGCTCCACTCCAGCCCAGCTCATCTAGTGCAGCCTGCAGCCTCCTGTGCGCAGGCACTCTCATGTAGATTTGTCACCAGGTGCTATCGAATCAGCTTCATTTTCACCAATGCAAGCTGGTCCAGTGTGACCCAGATGTAAGAAAGCAGCAGCTTTTTTGCAGACTGGTAGAACTGGTAAAGTGCATGCCAGCCGCAGTACATCCTCCTGACAGCCTGTGCTTATGGGGTGATTGTATGTAGCAGCACAGTTTTTTCAGGGCCTGGGCTATTAGATTCACTGCATCAATCTCCAGGCTTTTGTTTTCATGTTGTAATCTTTGCCATCAAATGACAAAAAAAGAGGAAATACACTTCACATTTAAAATCATCCCAGTGAAGCCCTTTTTTCCCCTTCATGTAATGTTGTTTTAACTCAGGTGATGTGACCTTCCACTAAACTCTTTCCACTTCATATCCGGTGTTTTCAATGGGAACAGATTAGTCCTCTTTAATTTGGGGTTAGAAAATCCAGGCAAAGCCATCAAGTGAGAAGCAGCATTTAATAAATGCCTCGTGTTCTGCAGCATTCAGTTTTCTGAGGGCAAAATTGCGTTCATTTCCCTGAAGCCTCACCTGCCCAGGCAGGCAGCCGTGGCCGTCAGCAGCCCCCGCACCGCGGCTCGGCCGCGCTCGCCGTGCGCCCGCAGTGCTCGGGTCAGCTGCTGTTTGTCAAAGCAGCCGCGGCCGCGGCCCCAGGCAAAGCGCTGAGCGAACACGGCACTCTCTGAACTGACCCGGGCACTTAGCCTTTCTGAGAAATATTTATGGAAAGGTCAGCAAATGCTTTGTGACAGGACGCTGGCACATCCCTAACCCTCTCCTCTCCCGCTCCCTGCCTCGCCCACGTGCCAGGCGCGGAGCAAACCAGGGCTGGAGCCCCCGCGACGTTTCCTCCTCCAGGTCGCACAGATGCCACTGCGAGCCCCTGTGCTGGGGACGCGGTTCTGGCCCTGTCCCGTCTGTTTCCAGGATGTTCCTGCATCAACCAGATGATTTCCCTTGTGCTCCCACGCCATCAGGGTTGTGCTGTGGGAAGCAAAGCCCTTCTCGCCGTGCCCTTTCTGGACTGGCCACAGCCTCTGATCCACAGTCCTCATCTCTGCATCACCACCTTCCCTCGGAGCTGAGGTCTGGGAGCTGTGGTTGGACAGGAATGAGCAGAACCTGTTACTGCAGTGCTGGCGAGAAGGCAGCACTGTGTGGGGTGACAGCAGGATGGCTCCGCGCGCTGACTGTGGCAGCACCAGCTGCCTTTTCCTGATGGCACCAGGTACCTCAGGCTCCAGAGCCAACTGCAATTCCCCATCCTATCGCCAGTGGTTCCTGGATCAAACATGCTTTTGCTGTGCTTGCCGTGACAATGCCCAGGCAGCCCCAGCTCCCAGCACTGCTGCCCCATCTGCTGGCCCCGTCTTTGCCTCTCATCCCACTGTCAGCAGTGCCAACTGCCCAACCTGGCAGCTCCTACCTGTGAGGAAGCAGACAGACAGACAGAGCAGCAACAGAAACCAATCACTCTGAACAGATTTACCAGCTAGAAAGTTTCTTGTGAGAAAATAGAGCAGTGAGGAGCACATGCTCCTGAGAAGGAAACAGGCTTACATCCCTGAGCTCTCCTGCCCTGGAATGGCCTGGGCTGCTAAGCAGATCAGAGCAAAACCCTCCTGTAGCTGGGTAATTCCGCCTCTTTCTGATAATCCGGTAACGCCATTAGTGGAGAGTCTGGCAGGAGGGAGCTGTGATGGGAAAGCACTGCACCTCCACACACATGGCAGATTAAAAAGGACTTAATCACAGAGCAGCCACAAAGTGCACTATGTGACATTATTCCTCTGAAATAAAATTTTACATACAGCCTATCTGAGAGCAGCACAAAATAAATACTTTTAAAATCTATGATTACTATAGGGTTGGTTTTTTTTTTTTTTATTTTATATTGGTGGCTGAGTTCTGCTCTTGCTCCAAGGGATTAGAGGGATAATTCCATTACAATTTAGTAACAAGATTAAAAGAGCCAGTTATCCATTTATGGGGGTCTATGGAAACGAGCAGTGGCTTCTGGAGGTCTCGGGCTCTGGGTAGGTGTATCACTCACATCACAGACACATCCAAATCAGGTTAAGGCACAGGCAGGACATACCCGAGGTGAAAAGGTCTCTGTGGCCACCTGTCCTGGCTTTACTGGGACAAGTGTTCAGGGGTTCGCAGGGTGAAAGGACACAGATGGGGAGATGTCCTAGTGTGAAAGGTCATGGAGCAAAGGAGAAAGGCAGGAAGAACAAAGAGTGCTCTAGAGACAGAACCCTTAGAGCAAGGTCTGGGACACCAGGGTTTTGGCATCTGTCCTATTGCCACAGCTGGGATAGGAATTTGAGACAGCTTCCACGGCAAATTTAGTTTCGTCCTTTTCAGAAGCAAATTCCAAAATTCTTGAACACTTTTTTCTCCAAATTCTCTGTGATCTTCTGTCTGAAAATGAGCATGGTAGAAGGTGCAAACATGGGAGATGTGGAGGAAGGAAGCTCTTTAGCTGTATTCATGAGTGCCTTTGGGAATGCCCTGGTAGTGCTGGTCCAGCTCTGCCCCACAGCTTGGAAATCCCAGTCTGAAACCCTCTCACAAGAAAATAACATTCCCGTCAAGCTGCATATGTGGGACTGGCATGAAACAACCCAGGGTTAGAAACTGGCCATCATAGTATTGTTGTGTGTATCCTCTGTACTGATTAACAGATTAATTGATATTTAATTGATAGCACTGTCAGAGCAGGACTTTAGCACATGCTGATTGTCCCACTGGCTGCTGCTAACAAGGCTGAAGAGCATTTAGTATAAATCCATAGGATTCATGCTTGCAAAAGATGCAGGAGCTGCTTTGGAGGCAGCAAAGACCTGAGTTCATGGAGTGCAATGACCAGTCACACTCAGCAAGGTCCTTCTCCTTGCTTTTAAAATAATTCTTGAGAGAAATTTATATTTAGCTGATAACTGGGGGTGTGTTCATTTGCCTGTCCCAGCATGGCACCGGACCCCGCACTCTTGGGCAGCTCCTCTGGAGCACTGTGCCATGTTTGCCCTGCCCTGGTTGTCCCCAGGACATGAATGACACAAGCACAGTATTGGGGCAGATGGAGGACCCGTCCCTGTTCCTATGCCCTGGGTGGAGGAGGCAGGTCTGGGGGAGCAGCCAGGGGGGCTCACAGGCTTCAGCCCCCGATGGGTGGGGGAGCCCCATCCCTGATGACAGTCCTGTGCCCACACAGTGCCGGTTTGCTGTTTATCAAGAGCTTCTTTAACGCTGTAGAGTTACAACCTGGGGCAATCTGTCCTTTTCTCCTCAGACCAACCATTTATGGGCTTGTTCTGGTGAAATTTATGGGTTCTTGGGTGAAACATTAGGAAACATTACAACAAAAATGTAGAACCAGGGTCCGTGGCAAGTGCCAGCTGCAGGGTCACGGCTCTGCCCATGCTGTTCTGCACGGACCAGGGCTCCCAAGGACTACGGCCAGTGCCCAGAGTCCCTCCACCGGGACGGGGCTTAGCCACTGGCGTGTCCCTCCAACCCGTGTCAGGGTGAGGGGCAGGTTATGCAATCGGAACTGTGAAGATGCAGAACACATCCTAGACCAGCCTGGGTTTTTTAAATACGCAGATTGAGCTGTCCTGGTGTTCCCCTGTGGCGCCAGGGAGCGGAGCCGCTGGAGGGGGGGATCACCGTGAGGAATTTGAAAGGATGTGGAGGTTTCCAGAAGAGCCACCAGACAGTCATAACCACGTTGTCTCTCTGGATTAGTTTAATGTCCACTTGAATCACCGACCTTACGGTCTGAAAAGGACCAAATCTGGGAACGGATGGTTTTTCCTATGCAACGTGACAGCAGGGGTCGGGCCTGCAGTGAAATACGGGTTTGGGTTCACTGATGGAAATGCGATTTTAGGATCACTTATCGAAATGCTTTGGAAAAGAAACGGATGGCTGGGCCCTGGGACGGGCAAAACCCAGGCGTTGCCAGGGGACGCAGCAGGAGCAAGGGGAACGGGAGCTGCGGGTGGTGCGGGCAAACGGGCAGAGGGGCGGAGAGGGACAACCGGCGGCACCCGGCGTGCCGGGGAGCGGGAGGAGCCGCGGTGCCGGGGGAGCGGGAGGAGCGGGGGGAGCGGGAGGAGCTGCGGTGCCGGGGGAGCGGGAGGAGCGGGGGCAGCGGGAGGAGCGGGGGGAGCTGCGGTGCCGGGGGAACGGGAGGAGCGGAGCGGGAGGAGCCGCAGTGCCGGAGGAGCGGGAGGAGCGGGGGGAGCGGGGGGAGCGGGGGGAGCTGCGGTGCCGGGGGAGCGAGAGGAGCGGAGCGGGAGGAGCCGCAGTGCCGGAGGAGCGGGAGGAGCGGGGGGAGCGGGGGGAGCGGGAGGAGCTGCGGTGCCGGGGGAGCGGGAGGAGCCGCGGTGCCGGGGGAGCGGGAGGAGCGGAGCGGGAGGAGCCGCCGTGCGGGAGGAGCGGGAGGAGCGGGGGGAGCGGGAGGAGCCGCGGTGCCGGGGGAGCGGGGGCAGCGGGAGGAGCCGCGGTGCCGGGGGAGCGGGGGCAGCGGGAGGAGCTGCCGTGCGGTGCCGGCGGAGCGGAGCGGGGCCGACGGGCCGATGCTACCCCCTGGTGACCGGCGCGGCGGCTCCGCGCGGCTCCGGGCCGGTCGCGGGCGCCCCGGGGCCGGGGGGAACCGTCGGGGCAGCGCCATCCGCGGTGCTCGGGCTTCCCGTGGCGGCGGCAGAGACGCCCCGCGAGCAGCGCCCGCTGGAAGGGCCGGGAAGGGGCGCGGGGCCAGGACGCCCTGCCCGTGCCGAGGCCGGGCGGTGGGCGCAGGCAGGGTACCCCACCCCCGGCTCCCCCACACCCGCCCCGGACTCTCGGTGGGAGCTGCGGGACTCGGCCGGGACAGCTCCGCAGCAGCCCCGCTCCCGCACGGCGCCGCCTTGCACTGCTCACTCTGTGCATCTTGTTAATGAAAAGCATGGATGTAATTTCAATTAAAGATAATTACATATTTAAACTTAACATTAAATTCTGCACTAAAACAAAATTACATGAAATCTCAGTGTGCAGCCGTGCTGCACGGCAGCGGGCGAGGGAGAGAGGAAGGAAATGCTATTACGCAGAGGGAGCTGATCCTTTCCACAGGATCTGCTGCTCGCACGGTGTTCCCCTGTCCTGCGAGTTAAATCCAGTCTGTTCCCACATGCCACCTTCGGAGGCAGCTGCTGTCTCCTGCTCGTGCCGGGCACACACATGTGCTCAGCCATAACCATCGCTGCCTGCACGATGCACAAACCCATCACGCATGCCACGGGTGAGCCCGTCCCTCGGCAGGGTTAGCACAGGGCAGGGGGTCCTGCTGTCCCAGCAGCAGGCACTGCCTCAGCCCAGCAGCCAGGCCTCAATGGGCTCTGACATCCGCGGGAGGCTGCTGGGAGGTGCTGCAGTTGGATAAGGTCTGGTGTTAATACTGGCTCAGGGTCCTGAGTAAAGTTTGAAAAGAGTTTTGAATTAGTAATGAAAAACACAGTTACCAGACTACCGATTTTTTTTCGTGAAATCCAAGAAACTTGTTGGCCTCAGACCAATTTTTGAAAATTGAAAACTTTTTGATTATTCTTTATAATTTCCCCCCAAAATCCCAAACATGACATTGCATTGTTCCAAAAGCAGAAGTTTTTATTTTCTGCCCCCAAACACACTGAAAATTACAGGTTTGAGATGGCATAAATTGCTTTTTAGTCTCCTCACTCTCTGTTCAACCAGCAAATTAAAAAACCCCAATTATTTGCCCAAGTGGCTGGGTCCAAGCACCAGGCTGGCACTGCAAGGGACTGAGTCAGGTCACCACTGGCCCACCCAGCTGAGATTTGTCCCCTGGCCCCTGCAGCCCACAGGGCTTGTGGAGGATTATGAGACCTTTAGTGAGGGGAAGATGCTGACATGTTGGTGGCTCAGCTTGGATGCCATGTAAGGGTATCTTTTCCCAGTCTTATAGAGTTCCTAAAAATAGATGGCCAGAGGATGAGTGATCTTAACCTGTGCTAATTAAGGCCAGTATAAAGCTGTGCTAATGAGACGTGGATTTCCCAGGCAGGGCTCAACCCCACTCCTGCTTTGTATGGAGCCTCTGGAATCCAGGCTTAACTGGAGGTGATGGCTCTGGCTGCTGGCATGGGGACAAACCCCCTTTTCCCACCTAAGCTCCCCAAACTGCCCTGCAGAACCCCCTGGAAGCAGCTGGGAGGGGAGGGAAAGGTCCATTTGGCTCTGCCCAGGGGTCCCACAGCATCCCTGTGCCCATCCACAGTCTGTGCCAACCCCAAGTACGGTTGGATGTGGGCCAGCAGAGAGGGAAGCGAGGGCCCCCATCCCTCCAGAGTGGGCTTGTGCTTGAGTATGTCACGATGCCCTGCTATGGCAAACCAAAGACACTGTGGCACCAACAAACCTCTTCAGAGAGAGGCTTTTACTTAATAAAACACGAAAATTATTGGTGTGATTTAATTTGATCAGACATTCATGCTGCTCCTGTAATAATTATTACCATTATTGATTATTGCAACGTGGCTGAGAAGCCACAGCCAAAGGCCAGACGCCACTGTGCCTGTTCTGCTGGGCGACAGCCCACCGCCTCACAAACACGTGTCTGACACTTCCTCACCTCGCTGGACACAGGGCTGAAATTGCACATTTGTGCTGTGTAGTGGCTGGGGCTGCCAGCAGACCCAGAACTGCACCAGGCAGTGGCCTGAGGATGTGGAAACCAAACCTGAGCTACAGTGGTGCCTGTGAAATGCTGAGCTGTGTCACACCGGTGGTGGTGTTGAGTTGCAATGCAAACGTCACCTGCAGAGCCCTTTGCTTCTCCCCTCAGGCTGCAGTTATTTTCCAGCCCTAGAAGATGCCTGTTCCTCAGTGCACAGCAGGAAGGGATGGTTTGCCACTGGGAGAGAGGGAGCTGGCAGGATTTGCTTGTTTCTGTGGGGACATGGCAAGCAGCAGTGCAGAGGGCAGCACGGCGGGCATGGTGGGCACCATGCATGGCACAGCCAAGCTCCGACACCAGTGCTGCTCCTCCTCTGTTAAATGGTTGCAGTTATCAAGCACTGACAAGTACTATTAAAATTTATTAGCCAGCATAAAGTTTTATTTAAGGGATGGCTGGAGATTTAGTGGGCTCTGCAAGTCCTTCCTCAGGCCGGCCGTGTCACCTTTAATAACTGCCTGCGGACTGTGCGAGACAGGGGGGTGGCCCTGGGTGGCCCTACTCCTGCTCCCCCTCCCTGGGGCCCCCTCTGCAGCCCCCCATGGCACTCATGCTCCAGTGGCCCCACATCCCAGCACTGCTGGTCTGGCCTTCACAATCCTGCCAGGGACACCCAGTGTTGTCAAAGGAGCTCCTCTGGCAATGCTTCCATTAATCAGTTTGGCAATCGTGAAATACAGGACATGCATGCTGGAGTTTAAATCCCAGCCTCACTAATGGTTTACTACCCACTAAATCCCCCTTCATGTTATTTAACTTTTAAACCCAAGGAATATTCCAAATCAAAGAGGCTCTGTGTCACGCTTAGTCCATCTCAAAGAGCCTGGAATTAACATCCCTTCATGGCTCGACAGTGCCTGCCACACAGAGCCACCACTTGCTCCTTATTAATATTTATGATGGAGAGAGAAAGTTGCATAAATCTTGGTTGATACTTAATTAAACCCCACTTCTTTTGACTTCTTCTCTTTCAGCTTCACTTAGTGCAGACTGTGCAGCCATTAGATGCTCATCCCACATGGCACAGCCTGGCATGCGTGGTGGAACCCACAGGCTAAGTGGGATTTAGTGCCTGTGGCTCCCCACTCAGTGTGTCAGTGCCAGCGGCTGCCTTTGCCACCCAGGCCTGGCCGGTGTGGCTACAGGACAGATTGCCAAGGCCCCACAGGGCTGTGTGAGGCTGGGCTGGCACAGCACAGAACAGCACGGCACAGCTCGGCCCCAGCCCTTCTGCTTTGGCTTATCTGCATCTCGTGTCCGATCTGAGCACGATCCGTAAGAAAACAGTTAACACACGGCTGACATATCTGTGATACGGCCATCATAGCGAGGAAGCAGCTTGACCCCCAAAGGCTCCTGTGAACAGGCAGGATTGACACTTCACATTGACTTTGCTTCAGGCTTATCAACAAATCTCAGCCAGTTTTATTAAAGAGCTGCGTGTGGGACACGCCAGGCTCAGACAACTTCATTCGCCATGGCTCAGACACCAGCAAGTGCTCAGCTCACTGCTCCTGTTTATGCTCCACTGTTTATGTGTTCACTTTGCTGGTGAAATTAACTTTACAAAAGCCACTTGTGGTTTCAGTAAAAGCCCACAGAGTTTCCTGGCCCTTTCAAGAGGAGGAGAAGAGCAGGTCACGGCTGTGGCACCCAGGGACAGTGGTGAGTGCTGGCAGCGGGGCAGGGACATCCCGGCATTCCTGAGGGTCACAGCCCCACGAGCCCCAGCTGCTGGAAAATGCACTTTTGTCTCTGCAGATCTCTGAAACCCGTCCTGAATTACATCCCCAGGAAACACTGCATTCTAAAATCCCACTCAAAACCCAGCCAAAGCTGCTGGGGAAATGCTGACTGACAGCCAGACACTTTTCTAAACTGGTTTCCCTGTTCTAGGCTCTATTTTTTTAGCTCAGTTAAATGTGTGTGTGTCATATTTTTAGCAGGAGAAGAGGACTGGGGCAGGGTCCCCTGGATGACAATCAGGGCAGCAAGCAGCCAGCAGGATACACTGCTCTGAGGCATCATTTGGTAATTATGTCTCTTTTTACTCATGCAAATTTTATCAATATTATTTATATATTCAAAGCCATTTATAAATAATATATACATTTATGCTAAGGTAATTGCCTCAACTAGATTATTTGTCCCAGTTTTTATTGTCTATCCAGATGCTGAATATTAAAGGTGTGTTTTCTGGTCTGCGCTGGTGGCTCAGTGCTGGCTGTCTTCCCATGGGAGCAGAACCTCTGCATCAGCAGGTCTGGTGGGAGGAAAAGGCAGAGGATGGTGTTGGGAGAGGGGGCAGAGAGAGGGGAAGGATGACAGGGAGCAGGAAGGGGAGCGGGGAGCTGGTGGCTGTCCCGATGTGCTGGTGCCAGCCCCTCTGCCCCCTCAGCGGGGTGGCAGCCCATGGGGGTGCTCCTGTCGGGAGGGACAGGGCTCCAGGAGGGGCTCAGGAAGCTGGTCCCAGTATTGTTCACATCCCATCCCACCTTCCACCTCTTCGCTTACCAAAACTTGACATTGCAATGAAAAAAGATTAGGAGCATTGACAGGCCTGCAAAGGTGACAGCTACAAAGAAATATGGAGCAATCACGTTGTCAGAGTGCCTATTAGGAACCCAAAAACCTCGTCTCTTCTGCATAAGCGCAAGTGATTTATTGCCCGGCACAGTTCATGAACTCATCAGTGGTTTTGCATGGAGAAGAGATGGATTTTCTTTCAGCTGTTTATGGTGTGAGTAGACTGTCCTGGAATTATTGTTTGATTTTATCAGCCAGCAGTGCTGGCTGGGTGAGCTGAGAGCAGAGCTGGCTCCCCAGCAGCAACCAGAACTCACCAGAGGCCTGAAGAAGTGCCACACTGGCACTTCCTGGGAATTCCCGGAGTGGCCTTGCTGAATGGAGCAGCGCTCACACTTGGCTGGGCTGCAGCCTATCCCAGACAAGGATCCTGTTCCTATATATTCCAGAAAGCCAACTTGTGCAGCATTTTCTGGCTGCTTCCAGACCCCGGTGCAGCCGTCCCAAGCACTTGTGTGGCACATGGCCAGCTGACCGACTGACCCACTGTCCCGGCCAGCACCGGCACCATGGAGCAGCAGCTCTGGAGGCAGCAGCACACCACTGCCTGGTGCTGGGTGCCACTTTTGACTGCCCTGGTGCAAGAAAGGGTTTGAAGGCGTAGATGCAGCCTCAACTTTCTGACAGCCCTATGCTTGTGTTACACATTTAAATGGATCCTCTCCCGTGGGATTGCCCTGGGAACAGCTGTGCTTTATGTCGATTTTAAAGGTGAACTTTCATGCTCAGTGAAATTTTAAAAGCAGCTGATTTACACATGAATCCACTTCCAGCGAGGGTCTATGTAGCTGTTTCTCTTCCTTAATGGTTTGTGACTGAAGAGCTGGGCTGTAAACAAGTGGCTGCTGCTCAGAGCAGCGCTGCCTGCACGTGGCCAAGACCACTCCGTGGGCAGAGCCCCTGGGCAGGCCCTGCACCCATCTGCCCTGGCCAGAAACTGCTGCCTGTTCCCACCTCGCTCCTGGGCCCTGGAGACCCAGCTGCAGTAGGAGCCCGTGCTGGGGCTGCTGTAGCAGTGAGCGATGCCAGGTGAGCAGTGGTGGAGGCAGAGCTGCCCTCTGCCCGTGCCAGCATCCTGCTCATGCCATGCTGTGGGCTCACCCATCCACCACACCTGCAATCCCAGCCAAATCCCAGCCCGCACATGGGGCCCCGAGCCCTCTCCAGCCCTGACCCTTTAAAGACACTTGCTCTTTTTCCTTTAAAAACACAAACTTTAAATGGCTCTGAATAAAATAAAAGAGAGTAACTGAGCTGTGAAGGGTGATGATTGTATTTCTTTCACTTGTAAGAGAGACCTTTATAACTCTCTGGGGAGGAAAAAACAATAATGGTCCTTCATGGATGAAGTGTTCTAAATATGGTGTATATTTTTTAAAATACCAGTTCTACAGTTATTGAAACAAATTATTGTTAAATGCATTTGCAGCATAATAACTGCGCTAATTTGCTGATAAAAAGCATCCAGCGTTAAACCCCCCATACATTATTTTGTCATTAGCATTTGTTAGCTCCTCGTAGGTATTTTCAGACAGAAGGCTTTGTTCTGTATTTAGCACAAGGGCCCGCTTCCGCTCTCCCCTCCCGCTGGGAATTGCATGTGCGCAGAATTGCAGCTCTTTTTTAAAACTTCATGTTTAAAAATGGAAAATTTATTTCACTTCATTAATGGGTGAGGGAGAGAGAGAGAGGAGGAAGGAGGGTGCGTGATTTAGTGAGCGTCGTGTCACGTGTCATGTCAGCAGCCGCAGCAGCCAGAGCCAGTGTGGGAGTGGGGCACAGAGCCCGACAGCACCTGGCCAGCGGGACTGGCACCACCTGGCCACGTGCCCGAGCCTCGTGCCATGTGGGACTGATGGTCCTGGCCAGCTCCCGACAAAGTCAGGGGCCACCTGGGCACCCTGTGGGCACCCTGCAGGTGGTGGCTGCAGAGGGGGGACACAGCAAAGCCTGGACTTAGAGGAGTGGGTAAAGGGCCTGAGAATTGCTGTGCCCACAGGGCAGCTCCAGAGGCAGGCGGGAAGGGGCCAACACGAGGCTGCACTGAGGAATCTGTTCCATCCCACCATGGCTGTCTGGTACTCTGGGCACCCCTGGGAGGCAAGCAGGGCCTGGGGTGGTAGTAGCGGGCGGGGCAGTGGGGAAGGGCAGGGGGTGTGGGTAAGATGGGAGGTGCACAGGGGATGGAGCAGTGGGTGCAGCATGGGGCGGTGGGTGTGGGATGGGCTGGTGGGCCGGGGGCTGTGGCAGAGGGTGTGGGATGGTGGTATGGGCAGGGATGGGTGGTGGGTGGGCACATCCTGGCTTGGGAGCAGCCACCAGCGGTCGGGGGGTTTCTAGAGCCACTGTTGCCATAGCAACCCTGCTCCGATCATATCATCGCCAGGAAAAAAGCAGCTTTATTATCAACACAGATCTTCCCAAATTAACCCTTGTGTGCCCACTTGGCTCCAGCCTGGTGCTGGCCCAGCTGGGTGCTGCCAGCCACCCATGCCTTGCTTGGCTGGGGTAGGCTGCAGTGGGGCTGCGCTGGGCTCCCTGTTCTGATGCACAGAATGTGCGCCCTCCCACCACCACGGGAGTGCTGGAGCATCCCAAGGGGCCTTTCCAATCACAAACATTTATTGTTGCCCATGAGAGTATCAAAACTTGAGGGCATCCATCTCAGCAGTGTCGATCCAGCGCTGGCGGTGTGGGAGCCGTCGCAGTGACAGATGGAGCAGGTGGAGGGAGGAGCGGGCAGCTCGGCTCCCAGCCCACTTACCCCACTGAGCTCTGCATAAAGCACGAGATACATATTTCTCCCCTGAAAAATTACTGCTAATTCTCCATACAAATGTTCCCTGACCCTTCCTGTGGCCTTCAGATGAAGCCATGAGAGATAAATAATGGTAACGAGCAGCAGGGAGGGGGTCGGAGTATGACACTGCAGGCACCACAGGAGGAATGTGATGGAGGTGTTTGGAAGGGGCCTGGAGCTGCCCCTCACCTCGTGGGGACCTCCCCGACTGCATACACAGCCCTGACCCTCCTGATCACCAATGGCTGCAGACAGAAAGCCTTGGATGAATCAATTAGATAGCTACTGTATATTGATTAATAATACCCATGGCTATAAAAATATAATTGATTGCCTGAAGAAGAGCAGAGGTAATGTAGAGACCAGACAGAAAACCTGTCTGAAGAGTGATCAATACTTCCATTCAGGAAACTCACCCAGGAGTATAATTGGACGAAGCAGAACTTGGGCCAAACCGAGCACCAGGAAAATGATTTCGCTAACAACCAGACACCAGGAAGCTTGCAGGATTGGCTGCATCACTCCTGGGAAAGCTATAGCCATGCCAGCTCCAGTAACATGTTCCATTTTCATGCCTTTTGGTGAAGGATGCAAAACTGCAAAACTTTGTTTTCTCAATCAGCCTGAATGCTGCAGCTGGACTGAGCCTCCTCCCGCTCGGGACAGCCCCAAGACTCCTCCAGAACACTACGATCCCAGGGACGTTTCCCAGCTGCTTCTGAGTCCTGGCAATGTTTCACTGCTAACACTGAGGTGCTCTGAGCTGGCCCTGCCCAGGCCAAGCTGGTTGCTTGTTGTGGGAATTGCTGTCCAGCCTGGTGCCAGGCACAGCCCAGCCTCACAGAGGGCAGCGTGGTTAGCAAAGGCACACAGCCAGATTACAAAATGCAATTAAATACTTAAAAGCTGCCCTCCAGACTAAAGTAAATCAGACATGACTTTGACAAGGTGAAACCAAAGTGATGAAACCAATCCATTGTGCTTGGGGAATCGATCTCCCCGGCAGGGAGTAGAGAGGCCATCGATTCACAGCCTCAGCAGTCAGGAATGTCAAGCTGCCTGATCTAAATTTCTATATGCATCACTCCAGATTAAATGATGGAGGAACACGTGTGTAGGCATCCACTTGCCCAGTCTCACTTCACCAAGCAGCACCAGCACAGACCTGCCAGGGCCGGGCAGAAGCCTCGGGAGGTGACACGTGGCCACCTCTTGCCACTGCCTCACCTGGCAGCAGGAGGTACGTGGCCGGCTCTTCTTGGACCTCCACGGTGCAGACCCCAAACAACACAGCGAGCCACAGGGGCTGCCTGTGAGGGAGCCCCCTCTGCAGTGGGGCCAGGCGGGTGCAAAGACCCCGACCGCCTGCACCTGCCCACGTGTGGGGAGGCTGCATTACAGTCTCACTGTGCAAGCCAGTGCAGTAATTAAGATTTCATTCTTAAAAATTAAATATTTATCTGCCAACATGGCCTCTGGCTGTGAGAAGCCTGGGCCTACATCAGCACGGGAGGTTGAGAGCTGTCCCCAGACCGGGACGGGGGTCCGGCCCGTCACGTGTGACACCGCCCTGGTGGGGCTGACGCCACTGGCCGCTTTGTCACTGTCAGACCCAGCGAGGCCATTAGTTTTGTCAGTGTGAGAATAAAAAGCTGTCTCTGGGGAGAGATGGAAAAACTCGATCCAGCTCCCAGCAGCCCTGAGGGGGTTGTGTTTTACCATTTCTTTATGACTTACCAGCTGGAACATGAGCAGGCTGAGCCGACGCGAGTGGCAGGACCATTTTCTGCTTCCAGCTCCCACCGGGAGCCTGTGACAGAACATCAGGGACCAGTGCGGGAAGCTGAGAAGCTGAGGAACAGATTGAGGGAGGGTGGAGGGAGGGAGGGAGTGAGGGAGGGAGGGAAGTTGGTGGTGTTCCATCGTGCCAAATCCAAAACACTTCTGGCACGTGCCTGGCCCATCCCACCCCCATCCCACCGGGTGGGGGCTCCTCCATGCCCCCAGCCCGGGCTGGGACAGGCTCTGCGGGAAAAGGGAGACTTGTGGAAAAGGTCCATCTGCTTGGGGTGCCCTGCAGCCATGTTTGGGTGACATCACCTCTCCAGGGTACTGGCTCTTGAGCTGGTCTTGGACCACAGCAGTAAGGGGTGGCAAACTGCTCCTGGTACCCAGCTGGGATGGCTGTGCTCATGTAATGCATGCAAATCTGTATGCAAATATGTCCTGCCTCTGGACTCAGAAAAACACCAGGACTCATCAGAATAAATGCGGTTTGCCTCAACCTTTCTTTCACCCACCCAAGGAGTAAATTGCTATTTTGCAGCAGTTATGGCTCATGACGTATTTAACCCTTTCAGGAAAAGGACTCCACTGTATAGAAAGGATGAGCTGCAGCACAGCGTGGCTGGGATCCCTGTCCCTGATGAACCTAGCTGCAGGCATCCCCAGACCTTCTCCATGTCACCAAACCTCCTTTCCTTTATTTCCATCATTTTGCCTGCTTTAACACACAGCTGCGACACAGCTCTCAGATCACCTGTGTATGTGATCTCTCCCACTGGCCACTCTCTCCCAGGATGGTGCCACCTGGTTCTGGGACACTCTGGAGATTTTTCCAGGGCTGAGCCAGGCATCGGGGGTCCTATTCCTGCCTGTGGGCTCAGCCTCTGGGAGGCTCTGCAGAAGTGGCCGGAGAGTTGTCTCCTGAGGAAATGTCCTTTTCGGGCCCTTTCTTACAAAAAGCCCGGGTGGAATAGAGTGGTCAGAAGCAGCAGGCATCTGCCTGAGGTGGGGCTATAAAGCCACTTATGGAGTCTGAAACTCTTGAAGGGGAAACTGCGTGTGATGGACTGGGAAAGCAGGCTGATATCAGTCAAATAATCCCTCTCATTAGTCTTCTGTAAAGCAGGAGATAAGGCAGTGAAAGGGACATCTGCTCCCTCGCTGGGCGGTGGGTGGGGGTTTCCTGCAGCAGATCTGTCAGTGCCACAGGACTTTCCCACGGGAGGGGTCCCGCGGGCCCTGCTCTGCTGGCGGCCACGCTCCATCGCCCTGCCCGGGCAGAGGGGCTCTGCCGGGGGGCCCCAGCAGTGCCCAGAGCCCGGGGCTGTGTCCTACCGCTTGCCCCTTGGCTCCGGGGCACCGGACATGAAGAGCTGGCACAGAGCCCTGCCTGCCCCAGAGAGCCTGGGCTGCCCGGCGGGGCTGAGAGCTCCTGAGGCCTGAGGAACATGTTAAGCCAGTTCCACAAAAAAATCAAGGCTTGTATAAATAAAGAGTTCCCAGGTTGGTAAGAGCTTCTAAATTATTTGCTTCTTTTCAACCTCACAAAATCCATTTGCAGTTATTTGCAGCAATTTCAAACAAAACACAGACTCCCAACACCCTGGAAAAAGGAAATAATCCTGGCACATGGTAATTGTTTATGCAAAACAAACCATCACTGCCGATGATTGGCATCAGGATGCATCTTTGTCAACCTCATTTAGCAATGTTCTGTTTTCTGTATGAATTACTATATTTGCAGTTATGAGAGAGCAAATACTACCCATCACCCATACCAACTCCAGCTTCCCACTCTCCCCATCACAAGCTTTTTGTACTACATGAAAGCTAGTTTCAAAATTTCATGTTCATAGTTACAGATTAAATAATATTAAACAGCATTTCACTGGAAAGATTTGTTTCCAAGTAGCAAACAGATTCCCCATATTATTCTTTACTGTAAGTAGTTGTTGTTATATCTTATTCATCTGGAAAATAATTTCAAACAGCCATGAAAATAGCGGATTTCTCTCTGTTAAAATGATAGTCAGAGCCTGGGCCGCTGACATATAGTAACATGATTCACTTGGACAGTTACTGACTGCACATCCAATTCATTTCTTCTCTAGAGCACCAAGTTATTATCTGAAATGCACAAGGTGTCTGGGGGTAACATATGATCAGCCAGGGACGCTTTTGACGGCTTGAAGAGCAATCAATAAAAATTGTCTCCAGCAGTTTTGTAGAGTATGGAAGTTGGTGGTGAAATGAAGTGATGGAGATTAACTGGTGGAAGTCAATGCCCCGGTGCTGTGAACCCTGTTTTTTAATTAAAGATCCAAAGCTGCTTTTCACTCGAATGGGGTGTTTTCCCCCCGTGCCACATCCTGTGCTGAGGGATGACGTGCCCTCCCTCTGTGTGCGGATGAGTGCTCGTGCCGGGTGGTGGCTGGTGCCGGCCCCGGGCAGCGTGCCTGGCGGGGGCAATGGCATCACTGGTGGCACTGGCCTGGCCCAGCCCTCGGTGGCCCCTTGCTGCTGTACTGGGCACTCACAGCTGCCCACTCTTTGGAAATACATTTTAAGGATAATCTTGACCATCACATTGACTAAATTAATATTCTCCATAACACAGCTACACTCTTCATTTGCAGCTGTTATTTCATCCCCAACAAAAAGGTCCTGTGAGCTGCCAGTCTCACATGACACTCATTTCATTTGGGTCTCGTTTTTGGGGCCACCTGAGCTCTCATGGAGGCTGAAGTAAGTTTTTCAATTAACATTAATAGTGTGTAGCTGGACTCTGCTCTCACTGCAAGAAATGACTTCTGGGTTGTGAGGACATTAGTGCAAAGGCTGCTGGTTCCTTATTGCTTCTGCTTATGTGCAGTGAAGGGGGTTTGTATCACCAGAATGGAGGTCTGGTGATACAAATGTACAGGGGGCATCTGATAGTTCCAGGGGCAGCTCCAGCCCAGGCACCCTGGGAAATCCATTTGCATTTCTATGTGGAGTGGGTTTCAAAACACTCTGTTAATTTTCTTCCATTAAACACAGTACAAAGCTGTATGGTTTTGATGGTGCCATAATAATAAACACTCAAAGACTTGTTTACAAAGAAATAGTTATTGTCTGCTAAGTAGTTTTAATGGAAAGCTCCCTGCTGGGGTTTAGTGCAGGGCTGAGGATGCGGGGGGCAGGCCCTGAGCAGTGCTCCCTACTCCTCATGTACCCGTTGCTTAAGTGCAGAGAAGGGTTTGTGAGAGCTCTAGTGCACACAGATGAGATGATTGCACACTTTAGAGCAAATCTGCCCTCCTTTCTAGTCACACGCCTTTCCTACTAGTGCCATGTTTAATACTGGGATTTCTGTGGGTGGCATCTTTCGAGCAGGCCAGGTGAGGCTGCACTTCTACCAACAGCATGTGTGCACATCAGCTGCCCAAACAGATGCTGCTGGAAGGATCTGGCCCTTCTGCCCTGTCCCTTCTGCCCTGTGTGCTGGCACAGTCTGCCTGGCGCAGGGCTGCCTGCTCCCGGTGCCAGCCCTCGTGCCTGCACTGTGCCATGGCACATTGTCCCAGGGAACTGCTGGGCTTTGGACTGTTTCAGAATCCCTTCCGGAGGGTCCATGTTTTGGCCCAGCAAAGATGTTGGCAGGCACTGTACAAGGTAAGTGACAGCAGAGAAAAGATGAATTATGGTTTGATTGTAGCAGCTCAAGGAGCAGGTCTACAAGCTGCCCTCTGGTGCCAATACACCAATGGACAGGAGGAGCAAATGGGGAAACCTGCAGAGGTGCAGGAGAGCAGGACCCCTTTGCCACTGTGAGCACACACTGCTGCGGACAGAGCTGGTCACTGCTGCGGGCAGCACCGGTCACTGCTGCGGGCACAGCCGGTCACTGCTGCGGGCAGAGCCGGTCACTGCTGCGGGCACAGCCGGTCACTGCTGCGGGCACAGCCGGTCACTGCTGCGGGCAGCACCGGTCACTGCTGCGGGCAGAGCTGATCACTGCTGCAGGCACAGCCGGTCACTGCTGCGGGCACAGCCGGTCACTGCTGTGGGCAGAGCTGATCACTGCTGCGGGCACAGCCGGTCACTGCTGCGGGCACAGCCGGTCACTGCTGCGGGCAGAGCTGATCACTGCTGCAGGCACAGCCGGTCACTGCTGCGGGCACAGCCGGTCACTGCTGTGGGCACAGCTGATCACTGCTGCGGGCACAGCCGGTCACTGCTGCGGGCACAGCCGGTCACTGCTGTGGGCAGAGCCGGTCACTGCTGTGGGCACAGCTGATCACTGCTGCGGGCACAGCCGGTCACTGCTGCGGGCAGCACCGGTCACTGCTGCGGGCAGAGCTGATCACTGCTGCGGGCAGAGCCGGTCACTGCTGCGGACAGAGCTGGTCACTGCTGCGGGCAGCACCGGTCACTGCTGTGGGCAGCACCGGTCACTGCTGCGGGCAGAGCTGATCACTGCTGTGGGCACAGCTGATCACTGCTGCGGGCACAGCCGGTCACTGCTGTGGGCACAGCTGATCACTGCTGCGGGCACAGCTGATCACTGCTGCGGGCACAGCCGGTCACTGCTGTGGGCACAGCTGATCACTGCTGCGGGCACAGCTGATCACTGCTGCGGGCACAGCCGGTCACTGCTGCGGGCACAGCCGGTCACTGCTGTGGGCACAGCCGGTCACTGCTGCGGGCAGAGCTGATCACTGCTGCGGGCACAGCCGGTCACTGCTGCGGGCACAGCCGGTCACTGCTGCAGGCACAGCTGGTCACTGCTGCGGGCACAGCCGGTCACTGCTGCGGGCACAGCCGGTCACTGCTGCGGGCAGCACCGGTCACTGCTGCGGGCAGAGCTGATCACTGCTGTGGGCACAGCTGACCACTGCTGCGGGCACAGCCGGTCACTGCTGCGGGCAGAGCTGATCACTGCTGCAGGCACAGCCGGTCACTGCTGCAGGCACAGCCGGTCACTGCTGCGGGCACAGCCGGTCACTGCTGCGGGCACAGCCGGTCACTGCTGCGGGCAGAGCTGATCACTGCTGCGGGCACAGCCGGTCACTGCTGCAGGCACAGCCGGTCACTGCTGTGGGCACAGCCGGTCACTGCTGCGGGCAGAGCTGATCACTGCTGCGGGCAGAGCTGATCACTGCTGCAGGCACAGCCGGTCACTGCTGCGGGCACAGCCGGTCACTGCTGCGGGCAGAGCTGATCACTGCTGCGGGCAGAGCTGATCACTGCTGCAGGCACAGCCGGTCACTGCTGCAGGCACAGCCGGTCACTGCTGTGGGCACAGCCGGTCACTGCTGCGGGCACAGCCGGTCACTTCTGTGGGCACAGCTGATCACTGCTGCGGGCACAGCCGGTCACTGCTGTGGGCACAGCTGATCACTGCTGTGGGCACAGCCGGTCACTGCTGCGGGCAGAGCTGATCACTGCTGCGGGCAGAGCTGATCACTGCTGCGGGCACAGCCGGTCACTGCTGCAGGCACAGCCGGTCACTGCTGCGGGCACAGCCGGTCACTGCTGCGGGCACAGCCGGTCACTGCTGTGGGCAGAGCTGATCACTGCTGCGGGCACAGCCGGTCACTGCTGCAGGCACAGCCGGTCACTGCTGCGGGCACAGCCGGTCACTGCTGCGGGCAGAGCTGATCACTGCTGCGGGCACAGCCGGTCACTGCTGCGGGCAGAGCTGATCACTGCTGCGGGCACAGCCGGTCACTGCTGCGGGCAGAGCTGATCACTGCTGCGGGCACAGCCGGTCACTGCTGCGGGCACAGCCGGTCACTGCTGCGGGCAGAGCTGATCACTGCTGTGGGCAGAGCTGATCACTGCTGCGGGCACAGCGGGTCACTGCTGCGGGCACAGCCGGTCACTGCTGCGGGCACAGCCGGTCACTGCTGTGGGCAGAGCTGATCACTGCTGTGGGCACAGCTGATCACTGCTGCAGGCACAGCCGGTCACTGCTGCGGGCACAGCCGGTCACTGCTGCGGGCAGCACCGGTCACTGGCAGAGGCTTTCCAGGCCCACGTGCCGGCAGCCAGCCCCACAGTGCTGGTGCCGGTGCTGCAGGCCAGCCCTGCGTTCCCCTCCAGCTCACACCACTGTGATATGGCAGCGAGGGCCGAGGGGCTGCATGGGCCTGAACTGCACCACTCGGCTTAATAAGAAATGTATAAAAATAATAAAAATGGAAACGCATGGATATTATTTGTCAAGTGTGTGCCTAGCAACTCCCTGTTATTTCACATATCGTTCTAGTGGGAACATAAGTAAAACACATTAGCAGTAATTTAAAGTTGCTATGTGCATTGATTATTTATACCCTTACATAAAACCCCAGCCTCTGTGTGCAGCACACCAGCCTTGATAAACTGTGTATGTTAAATCACAATCTCCGAATATGTGGACAGAATCTCCAGGCGAATATTGTAGGTTTTTTTAATATATATAGAGAGGGATAGATCCACTCTTTGGTAGTGACTTGCTTGGTTCAAGTGCATCTCTAAATCACACTATACATATAAATAATAAATAAGGGAGGCTCATATCCTTAATATTATTCTCATGTCTTATTAAACTAATATTTCAAAAAACTTTTATTTTTCCTTTAGTTGCAGGTCACTGTTAAAGTTTTAAAAAAATATTACAATCCAGCTCTGATGCTTCACGGGAAGAATGCGAGAGTCCCTGTAAAGCACAGGCATGAATGATTATTCTAATTGCCTGGAGATGCCTTCTGAGAGATGGAATAATTAAGCAGTGAGATGATTGAGACCTTCAGCACCTTTGTCTGTGTTCCCCTTCTGGACAACCCCCCCCCCCCCCCCCCCGCAGCAAAAAAAAGGACCATTTTCTTAAACCATGTTTTATTTTTCACTTCATCACTATGAAGATTTTATTTGATTTCTTGCCCTGAAAAATCTTTCACTGCAGCCAGGCGATTCCTTACGTCCCTTTACGTGCAGCTTTCCTGGCGGAGAGGGAAGGCTGGGGCCGAGCTGGGGCTCTGGGCAGGCAGGCGAGTGGTCAGTTCGCCAGCACGTCTGGGGAGGCCAGGCTGGCTGCAGGGCTGTGCCCGCCCGTGCCTGCCCATGCCCAGCCGTGCACCGGGGCTGCCCGCCGGCACTCACGGGGCCCTGCACCCGCTGTGGCTGTTTGCCCAGACCCGCTGCAAACCCGGCGTCTTCCCGGCACCCACCGATGGCTGCCAGGGCCCCCCTGCACGTGGCCGGGTGCTGCAGGTGCGAGGGCACGGCCGTGGGGCAGCGGGCGAGCCCCGGGGTGCTCGGGGCCACGGGTTAGTGATTGCACAGCGCTGGGACTTGGCACTGACTGCGACACCGTGGAGGAGCTGACGGCATCACCGAGGAAGCTGAAATGGCTACTGTTGGCTCGGCGAGGCAGCGGGGAGGCACTGACAGTGCTCAGCTGCGGCGATGCAGAGGGAGGTGATGCAGGAGTGCGCCCGCAGGGATGGGCATGGCTCTGCCCGTCAGACCGGGAGTAAACACAATGCATCAAAATTTACTGGGAATTAACATCCCAAACATCTGCTGGAGCAGGTTTGACAGGTGACTGTCACAAGGAGCCTGTGGCAGAGGAGCCCAGCCTGGCTGTGGGTGAGTCGAGGCCCATGCTGGTGCCGCTGGGGCCCTGCCAGCGCAGCACTGGGAATGGGTTCTCAGACCCAGCACCAGTGGGGCGCTGGGCTCCACCTGCTCCTGGCTGGGCAGGGAAGGGTGAAACCTGCCAAGGGAATACGCTTGAACAAAATGTCCTGGATTTGGGGCGCTGCTCTGGAGCAATGCAGGATGGCCAATGTTCTCCCTGCAGGAGCCCAATGATGCTCTGGCATGTCCAAGCCCACAGAGCCACCACTGATGGGGATGTGACTCGCAATGGGTGACCCTCAGGGTGTTTCTGTGCTGCTCTGCAGGACAGAAACAAGATGGTTTGTGGCCTTTGACAAAAATCTGTTTTGAAAGAAAAATTGGGGTTGTGGGGCAAGTTTTCCTGATAAGGTCAGACCATTCAGCCTCAACCTTTTCAGAGCAGAATGTTTCAATTTTCCACTTCAGTCTCATGTTTCATTTCAATTTTGTACTAAGAATGTAAATAAAATGAAAAATTGAAATTAAATGTTTAATTTTTCCTGAAGCAAGTAATTTCTATTGACCTGAAATTCAACTTTTCACACAAATTTGTTCCATAGAAGATTCTGGAATGGTCTCACCTCCTGTTCAGGCCATGTTCCTCTTCCAGCCTAGGCTTCACACATCTCCACAGTGAGGGCTGGCTTCTGCTTCTGCACTGGTTTGTTGCCTGGTGAAAGGGTCTTCTATTCCCCTGGGGTTTGCTATGTTTACTGTAATGTAAATAATAGCATTAATAATACCACACAATAACATTAGGAAGGGATGTAGGACCCCCAGGTGGAGCTGCTCTCAGTGACACTGGTAGGCACTTCTGGCAGAGCCGGCTGCAGACCTGGCTAGTGCTGCAGCCCCAGCTGCCGGCAGGCTGTCGGGGACCCATTTCTGTCATTTCTGAGCACTTACATCGAGGTCTGCTTGTGCCCGGCCCCTGCCATGACTGCACTCGATGCTCTCTCCCGAATGGAGCCGTTCACAGCTCTGCTGCCCCGGCTTCGCCCGTCTGAGGCGTCCGGTGCCGCTCCTTGCGGGCAGAGTCCCCGCCGCGCCCAGCCCCGGCTCCCCGCGCGTCCCCTCCCCAGCCTGGCGTGGAGACGGGGGAACAACGCTGTAGGTAAATAACTTCCAAGCAAGCCACTTTAATTAATGCAGGCAGTTCTGAGGGCAAAAGCAAACAGGACTTGGCAGCAAGAACTTTTAATGAGAATGTCATTAAGAAATTCAGACGGTGAACGCAGAGTGATTCGCGGTGCACCCGCCTGACTTCTCTGCCTTCCCAGTTCTTCCTGTCCACTAAACATAAAAATGTCATTTGTTTTCATAACCCCAGATTCCAGGCTTTCTTTCTCCTTTTATTAACCAATTTATTAGCAGGACATCAGCAGCCAGCTGGAGTCGGAGGGTAGAGCCCTCTGATCCCTTTTCTTGCGATCGCCTAATTATTTATTGCTATCAGACATCGGAGTTTCTATAAATTAAACCTGCTCTTCCCTAAGTTGCCCTTGGGTTTAAATCAATACTGGGCATCTCACATAATATGTGATTATTAATAAGTGATGTTTGAGGCCATTCCACATGGAGCAGCCCAGCACATGAGTCTGGAGGGGCTCAGCTGGGGAGCCGAGATGGGGGCAGAGCACGCCCTGGCATGGGGCTGGGCCGGCCTCAGGAGCCACGTCAGCCCAAAGCCCACAGTGAATCCTGTGGTTTGGAATGGCCATAGACCTGTGCTCCTGATCTGCGGGACACACCAGCAGACGTTTTTTCACTCGATAGCACTGCGGCGCTGGGCAGTGGCGGGGGCTGCATTTTCCTCTACATTGGAACAAATCTCTTTTTTTCCATACAGGAAAAAAACCAAACAAACTTTAATTTAGAAGCATCTGACCTGCCTTCTTGATAAGATCAAATTTTTTGTGTATAAAAATATATTATCAAATACAGCATAATATCTATTATAATGTGAAATATTTAGTATTACATGCAATTTAAGCAAAAGTAATTAAAGTAAGAACAGTGAATATATTTATTTTGAATATTTCACCTTATCAACCAAATATTAAAAGGAAAAAAATTATTTAATCTTTCTCCCATCAAAGGTGTCATCGAAGCTGACACCCGTCAGTGTTCCCATTCCATGCAAACGCTTCTCGCCATGGAAAACTGCTCTTGGAGGGGAAAAAAAAAAAAGAAAAAAGAAAAAAAGAGAGCTCTGCTGCTGTGGCGCCGCGGGGCTCGGGGGCTGAGGGCTGAGGGTTGAGGGCTGAGGGCTGAGGGCTGAGGGCTCGGGGGCTGCGGGCTGAGGGCTGAGGGCTGCGGGCTCGGGGGCTGCGGGCTGAGGGCTGAGGGCTGCGGGCTCGGGGGCTGAGGGCTGCGGGCTGAGGGCTGCGGGCTGCGGGCTGAGGGCTGCGGGCTGAGGGCTGAGGGCTGAGGGCTGCGGGCTGAGGGCTCGGGGGCTGCGGGCTGAGGGCTGAGGGCTGAGGGCTGAGGGCTGCGGGCTGAGGGCTGCGGGCTGCGGGCTGCGGGCTGAGGGCTGCGGGCTGAGGGCTCGGGGGCTGAGGGCTGCGGGCTCGGGGGCTGAGGGCTGCGGGCTGAGGGCTGCGGGCTGCGGGCTGAGGGCTGCGGGCTGCGGGCTGAGGGCTGAGGGCTCGGGGGCTGCGGGCTGAGGGCTCGGGGGCTGCGGGCTGCGGGCTGAGGGCTGAGGGCTCGGGGGCTGCGGGCTGAGGGCTCGGGGGCTGCGGGCTGCGGGCTGAGGGCTGCGGGCTGCGGGCTGAGGGCTGCGGGCTCGGGGGCTGAGGGCTGCGGGCTCGGGGGCTGAGGGCTGCGGGCTGCGGGCTCGGGGGCTGAGGGCTGCGGGCTGCGGGCTGAGGGCTGCGGGCTGAGGGCTGCGGGCTGCGGGCTGAGGGCTGAGGGCTGCGGGCTGAGGGCTGCGGGCTGAGGGCTGAGGGCTGCGGGCTGAGGGCTCGGGGGCTGCGGGCTCCGCTCCCCGCCGGTGCCGCGCTTCCAGCCCGGACCCGTCCCGGGGCTCCGGGGGGCGGCGACGGCCTCCGACAGCGCCACCTGGTGGGCAACGAGCGCCACGCGCCGCGCGGAGACACGGGGAACACCGGGGAACACCGGGGAACACGGGGAACACCGGGGAACACCGGGGAACACGGGGGACACGGGGGACACCGGGGGACACCGGGGAACACGGGGGACACCGGGGACACCGGGGAACATGGGGGACACGCGGGACACCTGGGGACACTGGGGAACACGGGGGACACCGGGGAATACCGGGGAACACGGGGGACACCGGAGGACGCTGGGGGACAGGGCGACAGCGGGGGACGCTGGGGGACACCGAGGAACACCGGGGTACACAGGGGACACCGGAGGACACCGGGGGACGTGGCGGCAGCGGGGGACACGGGGGCAGTTGGGGACACGGAGGGACAGGGCAGCAGGGAGGCACCATGGAGACAAGGGGCGCCAGGGACACTCAGGGCATCGAGAGCCCCAAAAAGACGGGGGGAACACAGGGACACAGAAGGAAGACGGGAGACACTGGGGACATTGGGGGAACAGGCCCACACTCGGCTCGGGGGCACCAGGGACAGGACAGGCAGTGGGACCTCGGGGGGAATTTGTGGCCCATGTACATAGGCCTGTGGGGCACAGGGACAGGCCACATGTGGGACAGAAAGAGGCCAAATCGTGAGACAAGGCTCACATGGAGGCGATGTGCTGCAGACTGGCACTTCCCTTTTACCCTTTTTTTTGCACCTCCCCTTCCCCGTTCCGCCGCACCTCCCACAGCTCCCTGCCCTCTCTCCAGGGTCACTATGAACAGTCACTCCCCCGGTGCCCAGCCTGCTCCATCCTGAACAATCCATGGCAGCCCAAGAGCGGGCCAAGCACCACTTCGGGACCCATGAAGGTGCTGCCCCACGATGACAGCAGGGTCATCAAAGACATCCTCGGAGTTGCAAATATCAGCACAAATAAGGCATGCAAATGGGGAAGGAGCCACCACAGCTCAGCACAGTGCACCGCCAGATCACCGTTTGGGAACAGCCCCACATTCATAAAGCAGCCAAAAAAAACAACTTTTTCTTGTTGAAAATAATTATATCTCGTCAAGTTTGGTGGCATCTGCAAAATATCTGTTAATCCAAATTATATTATACTTAAAGAGCGGGACTGGGAGCTGTGCTAATGGTGGTTTTTTCCTCAGAGTTTTAGAAAGGGAATTAATATGTTCACACAGTGGGTTCCCCCTTACCAAGGAGCTGCTGGAGCTGCCAGAACTGGAGGAACCAACCTATCCTGGAGGTTGACACCTGCCCCTCTCCCTGAGTGACACCCATCCAGCTCAAAGCATCACCTTAAAAAGAGTCATGTTCCTGCTGTGCAGATGGGGTTGGGGGATCCCTAGTTGTGGCCT